>NC_135169.1:27737851-27880351 GCF_041146795.1 Maylandia zebra
GTAAAGAAATCTTTTGTTTATTCTCCCTGTTGATGGTGTAACACGCCACAGTGATGGTATTTATCCCCACAGCTGACCTGAAGTCACTTGTGGGTTGAGGCCTTTGGGTCAAATACAGTCAGTGTGTGTCTGCGACTGTGTATCAGACACACACAGGAGCCACATATTTCATGTATGTCAACTTGTGTCAACATCTGAAGCTAGCAGACCTTCAAATGTTGCACACACACTCACACACACACTCACGCGTGCACACTCAGCCTCACTGCAGTCTTATCCTGCACCGAACACACACTTACCAGTTTAAAAGCACACGCAGAGATTGGGGGAAACTCACTCGGTGTTGGACACTGGGGAGTCAGAGGAAGAGATATTCACCATTACTGGTTTATTAATGAGATGGAGAGGAGATGGAGAGCGAGAAAACAGGCAGGAATGTGGGGAAAAGTCGAGGAGGGAGGACTCCGACAGATGAGACAAATCTGAGATGAAGAGCAGCTACCGAGGCAGCAAAGGAGGATGAGGAGGAGTGCATATGTATTATTAAATACCCAGAGTGTTAGATTATTTACAACAGCTGGAGGAGGGGGAGGTCGATACTGGCTCACCCACGCACTGGTAGGGACGCTCGCTCGCACTCTCACGACGAGCCGGCGGCACAATCTGAGGTGGTTTGTGTAATTGAATGTCAGAAGCTATTAGAAGGAGGAAGGGCGGAAGAGTGTGTGAGAGACATAAAGAGGACAAACCAGTCAGTTTTTATTAAAGTTGGCATGTGAGTTTCAGGCAGGACAAACAAATTAAGGAGCATGTGAACAAATACACGTTTAGTGTCTTACAAGTGTAGAAATCGATTTCAGGGTTGAGGCACCAAAGTGGGATTATCACGTACGCCGTCATCAAGATAAAGTTTGCATCACAGACTCACAGATTCACCCTTTCTGCCAGTGTTTTTGTTTACCTCCATTGTCTCGCCTTAGTACTGTTGATTGTGTCGTTGAATATATTAGAACTGTGGGAGGCAGCGCGATAACAGCAGAGCGCTGACCTGGGAAAACACACTCCTCCCACATCTACATACTGTACGGACACACACTCCAGTGTGCACACTTTGGGAAAATACACACCATACACAGATGCCATATACGCACATATGAATACACACAGACTTGCACAAAACCCTGGCCCAAAAATAACAAGCGTGTCCCACATTGAGAGTTCACTGCAAATGGAGAAAAGCCAAGCAGCTTCCTCTCACGTGTTTGACTCTGTCGGGAGCTCTGTCACACTTATTTTCCAACTTTTCTTTCTGTCTTTCTTCACCGCTCTCATGACAGCCTCTTTGGAAGAGTTGGGCCAAATGAGACTGTGCTGTTAAAGCATGTTGGATCCCATTTGGTCAATAATGTGATAATCTTTGAGAAGGAAGTTCAAATCTCCGAACTCCCTTTTTATATTTCATTTTAAGACTGTTATGGTTCGTTGGGCCAGTTGGCTCTTTTCTGGTTGGTTGTCTGGTTGATTAATCTGTCTTCTTGTTTGAATGACTGGGCAGTTGGTTGATTGGTCTGGTTGGTCTCTTTGGTTAGTTTGTTTTTTGGTTATTTGATTGGTTGTCTGGTTGATTATTCTTTCTTCTTGTTTGTTGGCTGGTCACTTGGTTGGTTTGTTTTGTTTGACTGATCATAATAATCATTCTGTGTGTTTGTGCGGTTGGTTGTTCTGGATTGTCAGTCTGTTTTTATGTTCAAGTAAACGACTGACACGTCCCATTTTCATGTTAAATATCCGCTATTCTTTTCCAAAGTTGCATAATCTGTTTACAGATTATCAGTACAGTCTACAGGTGTGCAAGAGCTGAACAGTTATATCAAAAAACACAGTTGAACAACAGATATTGGAGTCACGGTCCTGGGTTGGTGGCCCAGTGCTTTGATTTTTGTATTATTATTATTATGAATCGTTGCTTTCATCTTGCTTTATGACTGCTGGTGTTTTGGTTGCTGTTTTGTAATTGTAGCTCTCCAGTTCCTCTGGGTTTGTGATTTCTAGGTCTCAGTTTTAGGCTACGTCCACATGTACGCAGGTATTTTTGAAAACTGGAAAAGCCCGTCCAAACGTGCAGTTTTGAACAAATATCTCAGTCCACATGTAAACGCTAAAAACGAAATGTTGGCCAATCAGAAGTCTAGAAGCCTGGGAAAGAGTACACAGGGTTTTGTACACTCACAAAAACTTTACGTTTTTGTTTTTCTGGAAAGGCAGATAATTTTGTGTTACTTTTCAAGTGCCTTCATCATTTCAGATGTTATTAACTAAAGGCATTATTTTGGTTGGTGTAGACCAGCGGTCCCCAACCTTTTTTGCGCCACGGACCGGTTTATGCCCGACAATATTTTCACGGACCGGCCTGTGAGGTGTCGCGGATAAATACAACAAAATAAAACTAGTACCGGTACAGAAAAAAAGAAGATTTATTCATAACACACGTGAAAAGACCCAGGAAAACCGAGTTAACAATCAAAACGATAACAAAATAACGCTGAAAACCAATAAAAACCCTGAAAACCATACATTTCACACCTGAGCCTCAACTCTTGCGGCCCGGTACCAAACGACTCAGGGACCGGTCCGAGGCCCGGGGGTTGGGGACCGCTGGTGTAGACTCACAACTTAGGAATGAACAAAATGCATACAAAATACATACATTTAATTTAAGAAAGTAAATTTATTCAAGACCGATGTCAGCATTTAATGTAGAAGCCACGTCCGTAGTTCACTCTGATGCCTCTGTCTTTCTAAATAGAAGGACAGTAACTGCGCATGTGTATGTAAGCGTGGAAAAGTATCTTATCTCTATCTGCCACTGCAGTAATTTATGTAAACAATAACGTGGCGGACAGCGTGACGTCAAGAACGGCGCACACCTGTGACGTTGCGAGACTAAATCTCAGTTTTCCTCGACCACACTTAAACGCAAAAATGGAGT
Organism: Maylandia zebra; assembly: GCF_041146795.1. Taxonomy (NCBI): domain Eukaryota; kingdom Metazoa; phylum Chordata; class Actinopteri; order Cichliformes; family Cichlidae; genus Maylandia; species Maylandia zebra. Next base: position 27,740,841 of record NC_135169.1, read on the forward strand.
CTTTGAAAACACCTGTGTACGTGTGGACGTAGTTCTAGTTCTGCCCTCGTGTTTATTCTCTTGTTCCCCAGTCAGTCGTCTCTCATGTCTTTTTGGCACTAATTTATTCTTAAGAGGCTTTAAGGTTGTTCATACTGTGTGATAACTTAGTTCTTCATTAAGTCCTATATCACAACTATGTGCAATAGTGAAGCAAAAACAGAACTTTTCATATGATGATATAGTAGAGCTGGGCGATAGAACGATAACGATATGTATCGCGATATAACTTTTACTCGATAGAGAAATTAATCTATCGCGATAGACCTCGCCGCTCTTGTCCTCTTAAAAAAAAAAAAAAAGGTCAGCCAATCCAAATTAAGTAGCGCAGAGCCGAACCAATCACAGCCGCAGCGTCACGTCACGTGACTTGTTACGTATAGCACAAGTGCCAAGCCGCACATGTGTATTTGTTTGGGAAGCAGCCAGCCACCGTACCGCCCGGGTAATGGAGGAAATGAGTGTGCCGACTAGAAAAATCAACCGAGCGTGACCGAAGAGAAAACAGATGATGGTTCCAACGCCGGAGAGATTGTCGAACGGAAGAGCCATAGAAGTTCCGTAGTGTGAAGGTATTTCGGCTATTTCAAGTCTGACAAAAAACAGAGTAGCGTGCACTGTAAATTGTGCCGAAAGCAAGTCTGGAAATACAATAAACTGGTGCATGCGTCACACTGTGCGCCACGTTATTGTTTCGGTGAAATGAATTTCTACAATACTGTTACTGTTAATTCTACTCTCTGCAGTGTTTAAATGCTTACATATACACACAGTTACTGTCCCTCCACACATACGACTCGGTTCTGCTTCTATGCCGCAGCTTTGTTTACTTTTTCCCACCGGGGCTTCTAGACTTCTGATTGGCCAACATTTCTGCACGGTTAGGAATCTAGCGCCACCTGCTGCTTTGGCATGTTCATAGCAGCGTTTTCCTTCATTTCTGCCTTTATGTGTGGACGGGATTATTTTTTAAAACGAAAACGGAAAATCTCCGTTTTCAAAAATACCCGTGTACGTGTGGACGTAGCCTCAGTCTCTGACTGGAAGCGCTAATTCGTCATTCGGCTTTTGTCAGACTAAAGTAACTGTTAAAACTGTTTGAAAAGCTAAGCTATACAACAAGGAGAGATTGAGAATTTCCTTTTAGTTCTCAGTTTATTTGATATTGACAAAAGTTAGTCAGTTTTGTCTGTTCTTCTGTAAAACAAACTAAGATTTATTTTTAGAATTAATATTTTGTTTCTAAGTGGAATTGACAATTTAGTCTGTTTCGTTTGTTCTATTTTGAAACTTAAACGCTTTAGCAGCTGCTTTTTGTGTAGTTTGTAATATTTGCCTTTATTTATCTGAAAAAGTCTCATGTTCCTTAAGTACATGTACCCTGTTGAACTTATTATGGGAAATAAATATTTAAATAAAAACAAGCTGCTGATTATTTCACATTTTACTTGTGAGCAACGGCACATTTAAATCTTACAAATATAGTTATTTGGCTTATATCGTGATAGATATCGTTATCGCCTGAAATGAAAAAAACATATCGTGATATGAAAAAATCTCATATCGCCCAGCTCTATGATATAGCGTTACTTTCTGTTATTGTTACTTTCTGTTACTAACTGTAATAGACTTACACATTTTTTAAATTACATTGACTCCCATATATCTGGGTTTTTCCCATTTCACTCGGCACAAAGACATCTGGCTTTCTTCATCATACAGGACAGGATCTGCAGTATATGTAGCTCTTCTTCGTGACGTGCCCTGACATCCTGTCTGTTCTCTCCTCTTTCATATTCAGCTCGTCTCTCCTTCTGTCACTCCGTCTTTCTCTCGTGGCTTCTCTGACCACGGTTGCTGCTCGTTAGCACCATTTAAAAACTTCTTTCTGGCTCATTGGGCTCTTGGCTCATTCCAGCAGCACTGACATTAAGCAGCGTGATGAGTGACTGTGCCCCGCGGCAGACATGACACCTCCGTTTCCATCAGCAATCACAGCTGAACATCAACCCATTTTTTTTCCTTAGCTTTCCTTCTTTCTTCCTTGTCTGCCAGGATGTGGCTGTGATGTTAGCTGTGTTTCCCAAAGGGGGATTTAAATAAAGAGCAACAGCATATTGGCTGATGTTAGAAGATATTCTGCAGACTACAGGTGAGCTGTTAGCCGGCGGCTTTGGAGATGTAAACTCATTTCGAGGATGTCATGTATTTAAACATTAGTAGAAATCGAATCAATGTTTCAAGTGAAAATCGCATAACAATTTACCTCTCTCTCTCTCTCTCTCTCTCTCTCTCTCTCTCTCCTTGTCTCAATGTCTTCTTCAGGTATAGACCAGCATGCCATTGGTGAAGAGGAACATTGAGCCCCGGCACTTGTGCCGTGGAGCGCTGCCAGATGGGGTGACTAGTGAGCTGGAGTGCGTCACCAACACTACACTGGCAGCCATCATCAAGCAGCTGGGCAGTCTAAGTAAGTATACTGTAGTTCAGCACAAGAACATCCTGTAACATTCATGTAGTTTTCATTCCGACATTTTAGCATTAACATGCTAGCATGAGTCTTTAGCATGATCTGATATGATGCACGGTTTGGGGCTCTTTTTTTTGGAGGGGGGAGGAGCTTTTTATTTAAAAAAACTATTTTGTAACATTATTTCCTCTTTTAAAGAAAAATGCACTGCTGACACAAGCCAGGCAGTTTTTTGGGGTTGGTCAGTAAACCCTGTTCTGTAGCCTTGGTTTATCCAGCATTCACTGAATCAGCCCTACTGAAGATACTCAATACTCAAAGTTGCAGTCAGTCATTTTGTTGAGGTTATTTAACAGAAAAAAAATGTTGTACTCATAAATCTCTTGAATACAGTGGTTAAGATGGAAATCAACCGCTGCACATAAACGCATTGTGTGTAAGTGGCTAGAGAACGGCTACAGATGTAGTATGTAGTACAGATGTAGGCGGAGGAGAAGAGAACTGTACTGTGGAGGCACCATGTCTGCACCTTCAACATATGAAGGTCATACCTATGTTTTATTATATGAAGGGGTCCGCTTAAACAAAGAAGCAGAAGAAAACATAAAGGAAATATACATCACCGTTGGAATCTGGATAAAACTTCATCTTGCTCCTCACTCCAAGCCTTAGCTCTTGAATTGAAGTCATAGCTGTAACACAAAAAATATGCATAAACATGCTTATTTATTCCCAATATTGAAACAATTACTTATTGTTAGCAGGTTAGACATATCATCCTTCCACTCTCCAAACAGCTGACTACAACAAAGCTAAACAACAGCAGCTACCAGCTAATGCTATGCTAAGTTTGAGTATCCTAAAATTCATACTTTTCCTCTGATAAACAGTTTGATTACATTTTCATTTCATAAGTGTCAAAGTTAAGCAAAATTAAATTCACTTCAAAGAAAGTTTAGCTGCTGGCTAACCGGCTAACAGCGGCTAACAGCAGCTAACAGCGGCTAACAGCAGCAAAAATAGAAGCTCTGACCAACAGAGAAGTTCAGTATATCCTCAGCAACTCACCACACTGACTCATCAGCTCATTTCACAAAGTTTTGCACATATCGACAGCTGAGCTAAACAGTGAACTGGAAGCCTACACTCACTACAGATGAACGTAGAGCTGGGCGATAGAACGATAACGATATGTATCGCGATATAACTTTTACTCGATAGAGAAATTAAGCTATCGCGATAGACCTCGCCGCTCTTGTCCTCAAAAAAAAAAAAAAAAAAAAGTTCAGCCAATCCAAATTAAGTAGCGCAGAGCCGAACCAATCACAGCCGCAGCGTCACGTCGCGTGACTTGTTACGTACAGCACAAGTGCCAAGCCGCACGTGTGTTTGTTTGGGAAGCAGCCAGCGGGTAATGGAGCCAGCGCGTAATGGAGGAAATGAGTGTGCCGACTAGAAAAATCAACCGAGCGTGACCGAAGAGAAAACAGATGATGGTTCCAATGCCGGAGAGATTGTCGAACGGAAGAGCCATAGAAGTTCCGTAGTGTGAAGGTATTTCGGCTATTTCAAGTCTGACAAAAAACAGAGTAGCGTGCACTGTAAATTGTGCCGAAAGCAAGTCTGGAAATACAATGAACTGGTGCATGCGTCACACTGTGCGCCACGTTATTGTTTCGGTGAAATGAATTTCTACAATACTGTTAATTCTACTCTCTGCAGTGTTTAAATGCTTACATATACACACAGTTACTGTCCCTCCACACATACGACTCGGTTCTGCTTCTATGCCCCAGCTTTGTTTACTTTTTCCCACCGAGGCTTCTAGACTTCTGATTGGCCAACATTTCTGCACGGTTAGGAATCTAGCGCCACCTGCTGCTTTGGCATGTTCATAGCAGCGTTTTCCTTCATTTCTGCCTTTATGTGTGGACGGGATTATTTTTTAAAACGAAAACGGAAAATCTCCGTTTTCAAAAATACCCGTGTACGTGTGGACGTAGCCTCAGTCTCTGACTGGAAGCGCTAATTCGTCATTCGGCTTTTGTCAGACTAAAGTAACTGTTAAAACTGTTTGAAAAGCTAAGCTATACAACAAGGAGAGATTGAGAATTTCCTTTTAGTTCTCAGTTTATTTGATATTGACAAAAGTTAGTCAGTTTTGTCTGTTCTTCTGTAAAACAAACTAAGATTTATTTTTAGAATTAATACTTTGTTTCTAAGTGGAATTGACAATTTAGTCTGTTTTGTTTGTTCTATTTTGAAACTTAAATGCTTTAGTGGCTGCCTTTTGTGTAGTTTGCAATATTTGCCTTTATTTATCTGAAAAAGTCTCATGTTCCTTAAGTACATCTACCCTGTTGAACTTATTATGGGAAATAAATATTTAAATAAAAACAAGCTGCTGATTATTTCACATTTTACTTGTGAGCAACGGCACATTTAAATCTTACAAATATAGTTATTTGGCTTATATCGTGATAGATATCGTTATCGCCTGAAATGAAAAAAACATATCGTGATATGAAAAAATCTCATATCGCCCAGCTCTAGATGAACGGCAACCGCAGTTGTTTGTACAGAAGCCACCAAAGCTACGATTATTCACTTACTTACTGAAATCTAGTGGTGAGACGTTACACATTATAATTTTAAAAATTGTTTTTCACGGGCCCGTGAAAAATGAAGCGCACCCCACGATTCAGGACCTCTTAACCACCTTTAACAAAAAGTTCACGAGTTTTTTTCGTGACTGTAGTGAAGAGGACCTGTGTTGTTTACCCTCCATCGCAGTAGGTCACATGTCTGTCTCTTTTTTTTTCCTTTTTTTTTTGTGTCCCGTTTGGATCTTTAGCCATCAAAATTGTTGTCTTAAGGCCAAGAAAGATGGCAAGCGGATTTATTTTACCAAGTGGATCATCATGGCCTTGCCATATTGGTCCATTTGATTGACCTTTATTATAATTATGAATTTATTTTATTTTCAGTTGCTACAAACGGGACAGACAAGTCACATGTCTGTCTCTAACACTCGTGAGCAATCAGAGCCCAGCATGTCTAGGCATTTACATGCAATCACACCTAAAATGAATTCAGAGCCATGCTCCTTAATGCAGACCACTTGAGATGTGTTGAGTGTGAATAAGGCCGTGCGTGCATATGCTGATTAGTTTGTGCGTCAGCAGTTGTTTGCTGATGAGCACAGTTGCCATAGTGATTGATGGATTGATGTGAAAGTAAGGTGAATCCAAGGTGATTTTTGTATTTTTTATCAGGTCTAATAACGTGCAGGTGAGCATGTTTTCAGAATTCCTTCTGAAGCATCGTATCCCGCAGTTTAGCGTCCTCTCCTCTGTATTCTCTTTATTGGAATTTCTCACCCTGAACAGCTAAACACATTCTTCATTTGAAAGCAATGAAGTCATTCATAGCTGATGTGCTCTGTAGCAGACGAGGCATACTTCAATGGAAATGAATTGAGTGTGAGGGGGGGAAAAGGCTATTTAAATTCGATTAACAGTTAGAGGATAGATTATATTCAGCGACAGCTCACTGCAAATGAGCGAGCGCTCTGCCTCTGCTCCATCTGTGATGACGTGGGCCGAGAGATGGAGACGCAGGACGAGAGAAGAGAGCGAACGAGGTGGCGAGACGCTGAAATGAGTGTGCATGTGATTCAATTTGAAGGTGACAGTGTTATTGAGGAAGGCTGCTGTTCTGCATCTCGGTAAATGCATTTAAATATTTGTGCCACTGTCGTCACAGGCGTGCAAACGCTCTCAGACAGAGAGGCCCTGTTTAAATATTCAGTCCGACAGGTGCACAGCAGGAGGCGGCTGGTCCTGCTGAGGCAGACGCCGGGAGGAGGGAGGGGAGCAACCTCCATCTCTGAATTTCTCTTCTCGTACATTTCATGAACGCCTTCTTCACAGCCACCCTTCAACTTAGACAATTCTGACGAGGCTTCAGAGAACAGTAGATGGATCAGGTGAAGGTCCAGATGTGTCTCTCAGGCCCGTGTCAGGCTTCTGCTGGATTTTTTTCTCTATCTTAAGGACATGACTTTCACATACTGTCCATGTCCTTCTTTTGTCCAGTTTCCATGAAAACACCCTGCACAGCAAGCTGAGGTTTGCCAAGTTTTCACCTATAAAGCTCTTTGGGAACCACCTTGTCTTGTCTTTCACATTTTTCATAGATTCAGCTAAAGAAATGGGAACAAATGAGGTTTTTGGGACGGGCTGCGAGTAACAAAGTGCCCAGAGATACAATTTAAAATGATCCTTTTGCTAAGTTGTCTGGTATGTGTAGACACAACACTGGTTGAGTTGTGTTGAGTTAGATGCCTTTTTGCACTTGAATGATTCATAGGCCAGTGATAAGTGGCTTAACAAACAAACAGGACTGAATGAAGACTAGGATCATCTCATTATTTATTTATTTTTTGCAGTTCATCTTTACACAGGAAAGGACAGACAGCTGGCTACAGCTAGCATGCTATAATAGAGCCTCATTTGGACAACACACTGCTCTCTGAACACTTCCTCCAAGTAGAAATCCAATCAACTCATACATACAGAGCTACCTTACAGTGTTACAGTAAGGCAGAGAAATGAATTGGTTAGAATAAAGCAAAGTGGAGAATATCTGATCGCAGGTGAGTCCGTGCACACTGTAAACTGTATGTACAGTTGTCCCTCATTTATCGCTGGAGTTACAGTGGGGCAAAAAAGTATTTAGTCAGCCATCGATTGTGCAAGTTCCCCCACCTAAAATGATGACAGAGGTCAGTAATTTGCACCAGAGGTACACTTCAACTGTGAGAGACAGAATGTGGAAAAAAAATCAATGAATCCACATGGTAGGATTTGTAAAGAATTTATTCATAAATCAGGGTGGAAAATAAGTATTTGGTCAATAACAAAAATACAACTCAATACTTTGTAACATAACCTTTGTTGGCAATAACAGAGGTCAAACGTTTACTATAGGTCTTTACCAGGTTTGCACACACAGTAGCTGGTATTTTGGCCCATTCCTCCATGCAGATCTTCTCAAGAGCAGTGATGTTTTGGGGCTGTCGCCGAGCAACACGGACTTTCAACTCCCGCCACAGATTTTCTATGGGGTTGAGGTCTGGAGACTGGCTAGGCCACTCCAGGACTTTCAAATGCTTCTTACGGAGCCACTCCTTTGTTGCCCGGGCGGTGTGTTTTGGATCATTGTCATGTTGGAAGACCCAGCCTCGTTTCATCTTCAAAGTTCTCACTGATGGAAGGAGGTTTTGGCTCAAAATCTCACGATACATGGCCCCATTCATTCTGTCCTTAACACGGATCAGTCGTCCTGTCCCCTTGGCAGAAAAACAGCCCCATAGCATGATGTTTCCACCCCCATGCTTCACAGTAGGTATGGTGTTCTTGGGATGCAACTCAGTATTCTTCTTCCTCCAAACACGACGAGTTGAGTTTATACCAAAAAGTTCTACTTTGGTTTCATCTGACCACATGACATTCTCCCAATCCTCTGCTGTATCATCCATGTGCTCTCTGGCAAACTTCAGACGGGCCTGGACATGCACTGGCTTCAGCAGCGGAACACGTCTGGCACTGCGGGATTTGATTCCCTGCCGTTGTAGTGTGTTACTGATGGTGACCTTTGTTACTTTGGTCCCAGCTCTCTGCAGGTCATTCACCAGGTCCCCCCGTGTGGTTCTGGGATCTTTGCTCACCGTTCTCATGATCATTTTGACCCCACGGGATGAGATCTTGCGTGGAGCCCCAGATCGAGGGAGATTATCAGTGGTCTTGTATGTCTTCCATTTTCTGATGATTGCTCCCACAGTTGATTTCTTCACACCAAGCTGCTTGCCCATTGTAGATTCACTCTTCCCAGTCTGGTACACGTCTACAATACTTTTCCTGGTGTCCTTCGAAAGCTCTTTGGTCTTGGCCATGGCGGAGTTTGGAGTCTGACTGTTTGAGGCTGTGGACAGGTGTCTTTTATACAGATGATGAGTTCAAACAGGTGCCATTCATACAGGTAACGAGTGGGGACAGAAAAGCTTCTTACAGAAGACGTTACAGGTCTGTGAGAGCCAGAGATTTTCCTTGTTTGAGGTGACCAAATACTTATTTTCCACCCTAATTTATGAATAAATTCTTTACAAATCCTACCATGTGAATTCATGGATTTTTTTTTTCACATTCTGTCTCTCACAGTTGAAGTGTACCTCTGGTGCAAATTACTGACCTCTGTCATCATTTTAAGTGGGGGAACTTGCACAATCGGTGGCTGACTAAATACTTTTTTGCCCCACTGTACATTCTAAAAATAATATGTGAAATCTGCAAAATAGCCAACTTAATTTTTTTACAATCATTATAGATGTTTTAAGGCTATGAAACCCCTCACTACACACTAGAGATGGACCGATCCGATATTACGTATCGGTATCGGTCCGATACTGACCTAAATTACTGGATCGGATATCGGAGAGAAATAAAAAATGTAATCAATCCATTAAATATCAAAAAAGCACCTCACAAAACTTGCGACATTGCATAACTCGGCTTATAACCGTAGCACGTTGGATCAGTGTGGTCACGTGATAGAGCAGCTGTGGCGTGCGATACCTGTCAGCGGTCTGGTTGAGCATTTGGAGCCTTGCTACCAAACCGGCTTTTCATCTCAGAGAAAGTGATCCCAGAGAAGTAAAGCAAGTGTGTAAGTTCATCTCTGAATGTTTGTAAAGCATTCCCGCGTTAAGCTTAACAAACGATATATGGAGCGACTGCCTCTTCTTGCTGCTACTTCAATCATGAAACTGATCAATGATCAGCTGATCGGCTTTTCTGTCGCGAGTCCGTCTCTCTTCTTTGTTTTTGGCCCACTTTGCACCAGAAAGAGGAAACCAGCGGCTGAACAACAGCAGCACATTTAAGCTTGATAAGCTGTTGTTAGAATTTATTTAATATTACTTTCTACTCGAGGATCTTTTTCTACGTAGCTGACGGCTGGTAACTGTGCAGGGGCGGATCTAGCAAAGTTTAGCCAGGGGGGCCGATAGGGCATTAACAGGGAAAAGGGGGCACAGAGACATACTTTTCTTTCTTATTCTCATTTAAAATGTCTAGCTTTTAATAAATAATTATCTGAATCTTACACCCAAAGTTTTAATCTGATGTAAAATGTACAGAAGTCCATTACTGTATATAGTAACTATCCGGTTGTTCAGTGATGACGCGACGAATCCTACTTCCGGGTCTAAAGTAGTCTGCGTTTAATATGGCTTTTGTGTTGTTAACATGTTTAATGTTATGTATTTTCTTCTATTTGATCTCAAAAAGCTCCTAAAACAGTCAGTGATCACTGTTGACATCCCTCGGCTTTTATTACCGCTAATCATTTATTTAAGCTCAGTTTTTAAAACCTTAAGATGTAACTACAGCCCAGCCCATGCAGCAGTATATGAATGACTAACCTCGTATTGTGGATGGATTATCTCAGTTGTTCTCCTGGCTGAAGTTTGGTCCTTTTACAGCATCCTGCCATGCGATTACATTTGTTCCTGACCACCCAGAACACTCACGTTAACTTTTATCGAGTGGAAAAAAAGTTAGCTTGTTTATATTATGCTAACATAGCTGTGTCGCTAGCGGTCACGTAGCACATCATTATATACCAGCTAGCCCAACTTCAGTAACCCTACAAACGTCACTGCTGTTTAGTTTCCTGTCTTCATTTATGTTGGAAGTGATAACAGAGCTGTACGTTTTAATTTGTTTCCAAAACCCCGCAGTCAGGACATGCTATATTGTATTTAGATAGAAGCTAGCGAGCTAACTCCCTGCTAACTTCTAACTCCGTTAAATGTCATAAATTCCGTTTTCATGGATGCCTGGATGTTACACTCAATTGTTACACCTGGTAGAGCAGAACGCTGATCATTTTATTAAAGATGAAAGACTTTAGACAGTTTTTCAACTCTCAGTAATGCCATAGTGATCGTTTGATATATGGACCTGCAGCGGAGTTTAGGCCCAGACACGGCTAGTGACGTCAGACTGAACAACCGGATTAAGTCTAATATACCCTAGTAAGCTATACTACTTTTTCCTTTGGGAAGGTACCATCTGTGCAGTCTGCAATTCTGTTGAAGAAAGATGTTGAATCTATTTAATTATTGTAGAAAAATAATTTATTTCTGTGCATTTTTTTCACACTGCATCAAATTAAAGTTGATTATGTCGATTAAGCATCATGAGGTGGAGCGTGAGGGGTGGTTCCCTATTTTTTTTCTTGCTATTTTTTACATACAGGTATAACAGAATAGCTTTAGTGTTTGTTTTTTTTTAACTTGAGTTTGAACTTATACAAAATGCATTAAGATATTAAAAAACAGTTTTATTGATTAAAAAACACTATATCGGATTCATATCGGTATCGGCAGATATCCAAATTTATGATATCGGTATCGGACATAAAAAAGTGGTATGGTGCCATCTCTAGTACACACTTTATACACTTTTCTCAGACAGGCATGAACATTTTCACACTTTTCTCTCTTGTTTAAACAATCTCAAAGTTCACACCTCTGTAGAAAAATAAGGCACCCGTGGTTGCGTCAACATTGTTGTGTTTGTTGGGGAGAAAACTTTCAAATATACAGTGCAGCACTTCAGAGTCACACTGCTAGCGATCAAAGATTTATGTAAAGTTGGCAGCTGAACACATTCTGTACTGTACAGGAGACACAGCACGAGATTGATTGACAGTGGTCTACAGCCAATCAGGACGCAGAACACAAAAAAGCAAAATTGCACCCCCAAAAAATCTGCGAAACAGCAAGGGCGCGAAATGTGAACCGCATTATAGCGAGGGACCACTGTATACATGTAGACCTTCTGTTATCACACTTTCTTTTGTCCTTTTTGGACGGAAACCTGAAGTAACTCTGAACGTCTTTAATTGTGTCAGCTTGCTCTGCTTTTCCAGACAGTCTGATTCTCCCAGCTGATTTAATTCTCGCTGCATGTTTTATTCCTGCGGTGTGAGGCAGAGTTCAGCTGGCCAACATGGAAGTGTGAATGTAGCCTGTTAAATATCCCTGGATGAAAGATATTAAAGTGGCGAATCTGACTGTGTGTGTGTGTGTTTGTGTGTTTCTCTCCCTCTGTACAGGTCGTCATGCTGAGGACATTTTCGGGGAACTGTTTAACGAAGCCAACAGCTTCTACCTGAGGATGAGCAGCCTGCAGGAGAGGGTGGACCAGCTGGCTGTGAAAGTCACCCAGCTCGACTCCACTGTGGAGGAAGGTGTGTGTGTGAGGATGTGTGTTTTTATTCTCTTTGTGTGTGTGTTTGCAGCACTATAGATTATTAATTGTGCTGTTAGAGAGCACTGACTGTTTCTATGAGTGTACACGTGTTTATGTGAACTGCTATTAGGACTAGCGTGGGTGTGTGTGTGTGTTTGTGTGTGCAGCATTTTAATGGCTGTGCTGATGATTTATTGATGAGGGGTCTCTAGGCTCTTATATTATGCCCTGTGTGGGTGTTTGAGTGTGCGTTTGAGGTCCTGTGAGTGAGTAAAGGTGTGGCTGAGTCTCACCTCAGAGTAGCCGTTAGGACTCGACTTTTGGAGCTCGAGTTAATCCTCGGCTCAGGGTTGGTCGGGATAAACCGAGGTATCTGTGAGTCCTCGCAAAGGTAGAAGGCCATCTGCTTGGTGCGTGTCAACAAGCTGTTTCGCTTTCTTTGTGTCTGTCCGCCTCATGTTTGTGTTGGAGTAAACACTCTGAGATAAACGCATCTCTGCAAAGCTTTTAACCTGTGTGTGTGTGTGTGCGTGTGTGTGTGTGTGTGTGTGTGTGTGTGTGTGTCCCCGGCACTATGGATTATTAATTGTGTTGTTAGAGAGCACCGACTATTTCTATGAGTGTACAAGTGTTTATGTGAGCTGCTGTTATGACTAATATGTGTGTTTGCTGTTTGCACAGTGTGAGTCAGGATCTTTATCTCCATCATTAAGCTTCAGTCTGTCTCTGAAGGTCAATTCTCTTAATGCAGTAATTGATAGGCCTACACACACACACACACACACACACACACACACACGGAGTTCTGTGTGTATGTTCTTTTTTTAAAATCTTTGATCTCTCTCAGACGTTTATTTATCCTCCTGTGCCTCTAACCTTTTTTGTCTCATCTTTTCTTCCTCCATCCTCTCATGTCGGCCTCTCTGTTCCTTTTGATTTGGCTCAATTTTCTCTCCTTTTATCCTTTTCCTGCCTTTCCTGTTCTCTCCTCCTCGTCACTCTCTGAGAAGCCCTCATCCCCCTTTCTTTTCTTCTGTTTTCCTTGTTTTCTTTCCCCACTGTGTCTCCCCGCTATCCTAGACTCCTGTTCTTCCCCTAATGCCCTCTCCTCTCCTCTGGTTCCAATTTCCTGTTTCTTTGTTTCTCTTCCTCCTCCCCTCAGTCTTTCCCCACCTTACTCCTCCCTTTTCCTCTTTCTCCTCTTCCTCCCGTTTGTCTGGATATATATTTTTCGTCTGTAGCTCTGTGCGTCTCTCTCTGTCTGTGCTGATACTGCCGAGTCATTCTGCAGCACGCCGGCCTCAGACAGCGTCAGAGAGAGCAGCACAGACGAGGATAAAAAGGAAAAGCTCAGCAGTCTTCTGTCTTATCCTTCCCTCCCCTTATCTCGCCTCCTCCTCCTCCTGCTCGCCTCCTCACACTTTTCCACCCTCTCTCTCTCGTCTCTTTCTGTCTCTTTTTACCTCTTCCTCCTCCTCTTCCTCCTCCACACAAACCATTTCTCAGTCCTTTAATTCCTTCGTTTCCTTTTCCACACATTCACTCAAATTTGTTTTCTGTCTCATCATGTCCCACTACTCATTTTTCCACCTCCTTTCTGATTCCTCGCTTCCTCTTCTTCATTGCTTCTTTTGTGCACCACCCTTTTTTCTTCCGTACATGAAGAAAGGAAAGGAGGAGAGAAGAGATGGAAGGAGGAAGGAAAGAAGGATTGCGAGAAGGAAGTGAGGAAGAAATGAAAGCAAAGAGAAAGCAAAGAAAGATGATCTAAGGTCAAAAAGGAATGAAGGGAGGTAGGAAATAAGGAAGGATGGAAGAAAAGAGAAAAAAGGGGGAAGGAGCCTACAGGAAGCAGCACGTCCCTCCAGACAGTAAAGTGATTATAAATTGTTCACATAAATCCAAATAACTCTAAATTCAGAGGTTAGGTCAGTGCAGAGTTCCTTAATCAGTGTGTGCATTACACGAATGTGGTTATTAATGGTGTTTAACACAGTTTATGCATGTGTATGTGCAGAGAGGGAGGTGAGTGTTAAAAAGGGCCGGAGAGGAGAAAGAGGAGAAGGAGAAGAAGAGCAGAGAGAGCGAGGTCTCTTTGAAGATGTGTCTGAATGAAAGCTGCATTAGCTGCGAGTTTTGTGGATTATTCATTTGGCCGTAGGGAAGGAAGCTTAGGGAGGAATGATCAAACAGACAGGAGTGTGCTCTGACTGCACACACACACAGATCAAACGGCCAGTCGCCCTTTGGTGTCTGCAGGCGGATTTTTAAGCTAACCATAGATTTTTCAGTAATAAAATGTGTCCATACAAACACAGACATGCTGCGTCAGTGCACAGAGCTAATGACAGGAGCGTGTGTGACACTGACGTGGTTTAAACTGATCGTATAGGACACTGATCACGCCCTGATCGTCTCTGTGTGTGTGTGTGTGTGTGTGTGTGTGTGTGTGTGTGTGTGTGTGTGTGTGTGTGTGTGTGTGTTTAGCCATCTGCTAGATCCTGGATAGCACTGCAGCGGTGATAAATCTCTCACAGGATTGACACACATACGTGTCACGTTCTGACACTTAACACACCGCCCAGCCTCCTGTTGTTGTGCAGCCACAGTTTGCATGCGTGTGTGTGTGTGCGATGCTTGTTAAGCTGATGCAACAAGCTCCAAGTCTAATCTGACCCTGCTGTCCTATTATTTGTGCATGCGTATGTATGCGTTCGAGTTCAAACACCGTTTAAGCTGTATGTTCTGTATCAGTCGATATGCACACGATGTGCGTGTATTTGATCCGTTTATCCGTTTTACTTCTAAAATGATCGTCTATAGGTTGCAGAATCGTAGCAAACAAATACACACATATCCAAACGGTGTCTGTTTAGAGAAGCATCTGCTGATAAGTATGTACTCCAGGAATTACTTGACAATGAAGTGTTCTAATTAGACGTCTTTGCCTCGTAGCATTTCATCCCCTGCCTCTCTCAGCAGTTTCCTACATTTACCACGCCGCTTTTCAACGACCGATAAACCCATAAATCTCAACAAGGTCAGAGCTGCGTGTGTAAAGTTACCATTGAGGGTCAATAGCTGCTCTGAGTGTGTTATGGCTCCTGCTTGAGCAGCATGTGCCGTTTTATTTGTCGACGGAAAGGTCGAAACGATGAGGTTAAAGTGAAGTGCAACAGTTTGTATACTGACGGGGTTTTGGCGGCACCCTGCTGGGCTGGTGGGCGGGTGGACACCCAAGTTTGTGATTGCGGTAACTTAAGAACGAGACGACTTGCTAACATTCTGGGACGAGTTCAAATCCTGGCGAGCTTGACCTCACAATCAGAGGTCAACTGCTAGGATTTTCACATTTATACTACATGTGCATCTACCAAGAGGCTGATGGCTAGTATTATTATTAATATTAGTATTATTATTTTCTTTGATTAGTTGCTAACCCCTTATTTCCTGCGTATGTTTTAAGGCAAGAGAAACAAAATACAGATTCTTCATCCATCCATTCTCTTCCACTTATCAGAGTTATAAATTAGTCAAACAAATACAGGAAATTCGTCCAAATTCGGTGTGAATGGCCAGAGTTGTCCCAGCAGCCTGCTGATGTGTTTTGGAAAAAATTTGCGGACTTTGAAATTTTCTTTTTATAAATTCTACGGCTTTTCCTGCTGACAAAGACCTCCCCCACAGCCATTTAGTTAAGTAATTGAAGATAAATTATGTGAATTTCAGGAGCGGGACCACGCCTCCAAACACGCCTCTTCCGGGTCTTGTCCATATATGACCCCCCCAGTTCTACAAGCTGTTTGTTCTCATTTTCGTGCCCCACCCTAGTTCCCCCTTTTTTCAGTTCTTTCACTTCTTCACTTCTCATTAGTACATGAGCCCAGGAGCCGACACCAGTCCCAAACCTAAAATGAGGACATGGGCAAAGTTCCTGTTTTTTTACTATTAAAGAAAATCTTTCTGTAATTTTACACATTTGTCATGTAGAAAAACTGAGACGTGTTGTTGAAATTTGTCTTATCTTGTATTAAGACATCTCAGGGTTTAAATGTGTTGTTAAACTTCTTTACACTGACAAAAAGGGGGATTTCGCTATCATATCATATTTAATACCCCCAGTTTCTCAGACTTGAACATCATCATTGTGATTTTTTTTTTTACATAAATAAATTGCACAAAACATTTTAAGCAATAAACTGAAAAATAAAATACTGAATGTAGCAAATACGATACAAACTAAAACTCGTGTATGCAAATTAATATTTAATTTATTTTTTTATTTTATTGTCATTTTCAAAAATTTGAATTTTCTAGCAGTTGTTTCATGATTCAGGTTTTAAAGGTTTAAAATATGAAACACAAATCTCACGTGTCCGGTGTTTAAAGGACTCCTGGAATAAGCAGAGCCCCCTGGTGGCTGGTAGAAAAACATATTGGCCAATCAGAAGCTGCACACGCATTGAGAACGGCAGATGTTTGCATATTTATAGAGTCTAGACTTCATAAAAAAGCAGATCATCTTTATTTAATGAAGAACTCCAGCAGACGCACGCTGTCATTCAGCCCAGAGCATGTGACGTGTGATGTAATGGTGTAGTGGGTATGATAAATGGGAAGTGATTAGATGCATTTTATCTGTGAGCAGTGACACAAGATTGATTAACTCCACTGTAGGAAGCTAAAAAAAAAAGAGGAAAATTATTATTTTCTGATGATTATCTGTTTTTATTTTTCACTCGGATTGTCCGTAATTGTCCTTAAACTAGATTTTAAAAAGTTTATTTTCCAGGTTGATGTTTTCTTTGGTCACTCCATCAGACTGAAGCTTGAATTAATTGGCATTAAAAATCTACTAAACTTGTGCTAATTTTTTCTAAGAGCCCTAACAAGAGATTAGGCTCTTTTTCTCTTAATGCCACAAATCCTGGCTTTGATTCATGCGTTAAAAAAAAAATCGAGGGTAGAGGAGAGTGATGCATATGAAGGAATTAGTGGCTGAAACCGGCTGTTTTGGGGGATTATGATGTCAAACACCAGTGTTTGTGACTCTGCCGGCTTAATCGCCGTGTTGTTGTTTTTCATTCTGTTTGCTTATCATAATTTAATGCTGTCCTCCTTCTCTGTTTCCAGTTTCTCTGCAGGACATCAACATGAGAAAGGCCTTTAAGAGCAGTACCATTCAGGACCAGCAGGTGGTGTCGAGGACCTCTGTGCCCAACCCTGTGGTGGAGATGTACCACCGCTGCGACAAACCTCCACCACTTAATATTCTCACCCCCTATAGGTCAGTCTTTTAGCCTCTCTGCCAGTATTGATAATTTACCAAGCTCCGCTGTTTTTTTTTTCTTAGTTTCACTTCCTCCTCCTCGCAGGGATGACAAGAAGGACGCCCTGAAGTTTTACACCGACCCCTCCTACTTCTTCAACCTGTGGAAGGAAAAGATGCTGCAGGCCACTGAGGACAAGCGCAAAGAGAAGAGACGGCAGAAGGTACGATGTGTGCGCCGAACGAGTGTTTGTGAGCGTGCGCTGTATGTTTGGGTGTACGTCACCGTGGTCTGGAAACGGTTAAAGAAATTCATCTTCTGCTTTATTTTGCGAATTTTTATTTTCCTGCCCGGTGGTGCCATCTATGCTGTTATTTCAGTTTCATTTCTCTCTGACTGTACTCTCCATTTAGCTTTGCTTGGTTGTTTAATCGGCTATCGATGCAGCAGCAGCTGAGCAGGCCGGTTATCCAGAGACAACAACGTGATCGAGGGAGAACTTATACGAATGTTGTATTTGGCTGTAGTTACATACAGTGTAAAACTCTTGAGACACCACTCATTGCTTTATATTTTTCTTCCAAGCAGCCAGACCTTTAAGTGCTCTTGAGTAATAGTTCTCCAGGCTTTCTGAAGGTCTTTCAGAGTTCTTCTTTGGACATTGTCTGCTTTTTCACTCATTTTCAGTCCAGTCGTGGAACCTGACCATTTTTAGAGGATTTTGTTTGTTAGACCAGCGGTCTCCAACCTTTTTTGCGCCACGGACCGGTTTATGCCCGACAATATTTTCATGGACCGGCCTTTAAGGTGTCGCGGATAAATACAACAAAATAAAACTAGTACCGGTACCGAAAAAAATAAGATTTATTCATAACACACGTGAAAAGACCCAGGAAAACCAAGTTAACGGTACAAACGATAACAAAATAACACTGAAAACCGATAAAAACCCTGAAAACCATACATTTCACACCTGAGCCTCAACTCTCGCGGCCCGGTACCAAACGACTCACGGACCGGTACCGGTCCGAGGCCCAGGGGTTGGGGACCGCTGTGCTAGACCACTGAACCCTGACCTATGAATCATTCAAGAACAGAAAAGGCACCTAACTCAAAAAGTGTTTTAGCATTAATCAGCAAGACCGTGGCTAATAGCTGTTTCACCTCGTCCTCTCATATTGTGTGCAGTGTGTCCCTTAAAAAGTTTGAGGAAACTTGACAAGTGGAAAGAAGAAGAAGAAGTGGCGAGTCTAAAAATATATATCTATAGCAGATGAACCGCATCTGAAGCTGTGTCCCAAAACCTAGGCCACGTCCTTCGGAGGACCCGGCCTTCGCGGTCTACGTGGGCCGGGTCCTTTGAAGACCGAGAAGGCTGGAAGTGCGAGGCTGTGAAATGGGACGGTCCAGCCTTCAAATCTGCGTCACCGCTGTCTCGGTGGAGTCCAGTAAACTCAGCTCTCTGCTCCTTGCTATCTAAAATATAACAGGACACGACCGTCTCACACTTCTGTTTAATCAGTTTTCTGTTTGATGTTTATTCAGCTGTGTGAAAACCACCCGAGGGATTAATCAACTTTTATTTAATTTAATCTAATAACTTTAATCTCAACCAAAACGATTTACTCCCCAACAAGTAAAACACTGAAAAAGCTAAACAATAACGTTTTTAAGTTATCTGAGTGACTTATATATCATGTTTAACCTGAGTAGTGAAAGACGGCGGGGGTCTGAAAGCGATGAAGCCGGGAGTCCGCTGTTCTCACCGGCTCGAGTGACATTGAACCCCCAGCTAGCTATCGAGCTGGTGGGTAACGGACGTCTCCGAAAACATCGGAGCGCTTTTGCAAATATGCGATGTCTTGATAAACCGAGCAGATATTTGAAGTTTACACAGCTACTTTCTTGCCTAAAATATGTTAAAAGTTTATTTTGTGACCCAGAAAGATTAATAACAGTAATTTTAAAAACTTAGTAGCGGCCGCCATTGTTTGGAAACTGGAATTGGCTGGGCCGCGCTATGAATTCTGGGATATGGTGGGCCACGAAGGACACACCCGGCCCATTCTTCAAATCTGGGGAAAAGGAGGACGTATTTGTCGGCCGGATTCGGAGGAGTCTACGAATTTGGACAGTCTTCATCGTGTCGCTGTGACGTAATCGGTCTACAAATGTGGCCTCAGGAGGAGGCCACATTTGTAGCCTCCTCCGTAGGCGTTTCTGCTTGAAAGTCATGTCTTTTAGAGCCAGGGAAAAAATCCAGCGAAGACCTGACACGGCCCTGAGAGATACAGTGGGGCAAAAAAGTATTTAGTCAGCCACCGATTGTGCAAGTTCCCCCACCTAAAATGATGACAGAGGTCAGTAATTTGCACCAGAGGTACACTTCAACTGTGAGAGACAGAATGTGAAAAAAAAATCCATGAATTCACATGGTAGGATTTGTAAAGAATTTATTCGTAAATCAGGGTGGAAAATAAGTATTTGGTCAATAACAAAAATACAACTCAATACTTTGTAACATAACCTTTGTTGGCAATAACAGAGGTCAAACGTTTACTATAGGTCTTTACCAGGTTTGCACACACAGTAGCTGGTATTTTGGCCCATTCCTCCATGCAGATCTTCTCTCGAGAGCAGTGATGTTTTGGGGCTGTCGCCGAGCAACACGGACTTTCAACTCCCGCCACAGATTTTCTATGGGGTTGAGGTCTGGAGACTGGCTAGGCCACTCCAGGACTTTCAAATGCTTCTTACGGAGCCACTCCTTTGTTGCCCGGGCGGTGTGTTTTGGATCATTGTCATGTTGGAAGACCCAGCCTCGTTTCATCTTCAAAGTTCTCACTGATGGAAGGAGGTTTTGGCTCAAAATCTCACGATACATGGCCCCATTCATTCTGTCCTTAACACGGATCAGTCGTCCTGTCCCCTTGGCAGAAAAACAGCCCCATAGCATGATGTTTCCACCCCCATGCTTCACAGTAGGTATGGTGTTCTTGGGATGCAACTCAGTATTCTTCTTCCTCCAAACACGACGAGTTGAGTTTATACCAAAAAGTTCTACTTTGGTTTCATCTGACCACATGACATTCTCCCAATCCTCTGCTGTATCATCCATGTGCTCTCTGGCAAACTTCAGACGGGCCTGGACATGCACTGGCTTCAGCAGCGGAACACGTCTGGCACTGCGGGATTTGATTCCCTGCCGTTGTAGTGTGTTACTGATGGTGACCTTTGTTACTTTGGTCCCAGCTCTCTGCAGGTCATTCACCAGGTCCCCCCGTGTGGTTCTGGGAGCTTTGCTCACCGTTCTCATGATCATTTTGACCCCACGGGATGAGATCTTGCGTGGAGCCCCAGATCGAGGGAGATTATCAGTGGTCTTGTATGTCTTTCATTTTCTGATGATTGCTCCCACAGTTGATTTTTTCACACCAAGCTGCTTGCCTATTGTAGATTCACTCTTCCCAGTCTGGTGCAGGTCTACAATACTTTTCCTGGTGTCCTTCGAAAGCTCTTTGGTCTTGGCCATGGCGGAGTTTGGAGTCTGACTGTTTGAGGCTGTGGACAGGTGTCTTTTCTACAGATGATGAGTTCAAACAGGTGCCATTCATACAGGTAACGAGTGGGGACAGAAAAGCTTCTTACAGAAGACGTTACAGGTCTGTGAGAGCCAGAGATTTTCCATGTTTGAGGTGACCAAATACTTATTTTCCACCCCAATTTACGGACAAATTCTTTACAAATCCTACCATGTGAATTCATGGATTTTTTTTTCACATTCTGTCTCTCACAGTTGAAGTGTACCTCTGGTGCAAATTACTGACCTCTGTCATCATTTTAAGTGGGGGAACTTGCACAATCGGTGGCTGACTAAATACTTTTTTGCCCCACTGTACATCTGGGCCTTCAACTCATATACTGTTCACTGAAGCCTCATCAGAAATGGTCTCAGTGGAAGGGTGGCTGTGTGTGGGCTGAGGTATGCCAGATTACACAAGAACTGGACCCAAAATCAGTGACAACAGATCTGATGGAGTGATGAATCTGAATTTGAAAGTTTTGATTCAAATCCTGGAGGCTCTGTCGTGGTTTAGAGCTGCAGTGTTGTTGGAGATCTTGTCAAAATCGATGGAATTATGAATGCAAAAAAGTACCATAAGGTCCAATACCATCCAGCAAACATCTGATTGGATAGAAAAACACACAGTGGAACAATATCAGTTATGGATTGGCCTCCCCAGGGCCCGGACATCAATTTTATTAAAGCAGTTTGGGATCATCTAAATTCAGAAACATCCAAAGACGAGCTTTAAATGTCCTTGAAGAAG
Organism: Maylandia zebra; assembly: GCF_041146795.1. NCBI lineage: Eukaryota > Metazoa > Chordata > Actinopteri > Cichliformes > Cichlidae > Maylandia > Maylandia zebra. The sequence continues at coordinate 27,762,271 of NC_135169.1, forward strand.
CCCGCAGAACTATTCCCGAAGACTGCTTAAAGAAATTGCAAGAACGCTTCCATAAGAGAGTTCTGACTGTGCTGAAGAATAAGAATATTTGCCATTTTCCTACAAAAATGTAAAGAAACCAGAGGTGACTCAAGTCTTTAGCACACTACTGTACGCTCACTTCCTGCTGGATTTAACTGAACTGTGTCCTGCTGTTTTAAAGTAGTGCATTCAGTTTGCAGGTCTGTGCGCTGGTCTACGTGAACACCAATAACCTGGAGCACTGAAAGGAGCTCCAGCACACCACCATTGCTCTCGTTTATTAATCCATTCAAACTAATAGGAACTGAGCTACGAGTATTTCAGAGCTGAGCTTCGGTGGTGTTCCCCTTCACACTTCCTTTGGCGCTCTCTTCCTTTGTTGGTGATTGTAACCGCTCAACAGCTGCTGCTGCATGTGTTTGCTGCAGTTCGGTCAATATTTCTGTTGAATTTAATGCTGCTCACATTTTTCTGTTCCCTCCCTTCGACCTGGAAACCATGCAGAACCTTCCCCCCCCCCTCCCACCTCCGAAACAACGCAGCTTCAGCTGTTACTCAACAGGTCTGAGAGCCCGAGCGAGCTGCAGGAGGATGGCTCCTCCACCTCTATCCTTTCCTCCCACAGCTCCTCCTCCTTCGTTTCTCTCTATCTTTAGTTTCCTGGCCTTTGAAGACACCCCCCACCCCCTCCTCCTCCGCCTCCTCTGCTCAGTCTAACGCACCAGCTTGTCTTTCTCCCATGTTTCCATAGGGCTGTCCGGCCCACCCTGACAGGCCCCACTCCAGACAGGCCCAACCCAGGAGCCCCCTGTCCATCTCTGTAAGACAACCCCGACCCCTAACCTAACCTGCCCCCGTTCTGCCCCCCCACTTCCCCTCCCTCCACTTCCTCCCCACACATCCCACTAGCACACATTACAGACTCACCTATCAAAGCAGACATGTCCTAACACCATTGAGACACGCTGATACACATGAAAGTACTAAGTAAATGCCAGCACACACACACACACTCCCTCCTGTTTGTCTGTGTGTGTGTTTAATGTCACCTCAGCTTAACACCTCACCGTCTTGCTAACCCTCCGTGTTTGATTTGGTTGCTGTCCTGTGCTCCCACAAGTTTTGGCTCTGTCATCTGTACCGGTGTTTTTGGTGTTGTCGAATAGTGACTGGGTGGTGCTTACACTGTGTGTGTGTGTGTGTGTGTGTTGGGGGCTGGGTCAGTGTGAATTTACCCCGTGGTGAAGGAGCTGGTGATGGGGTTGAGCTTTTTTATATTTCCCTTTACACAGTAAATAAATAAATAGCCAACAGCTGAGTTTCCCTCTGCTCCTCTGTGTGTCTGTGTGTCACTCGTAGGAGCAGCAGAGGCAGGTTGAAGACCCGAGCAGAGAAGTGAAGAAGGTCAGTAATCACTTACTAAGTTTATTATTAATGGTCATTTAATTAGAGTTATCAACGTTCCTCTGAAACAAGAGTAAAGCAAGCGGTTAAATCCTCTATACAATCATTTAATGAACAGTTTTTAACAGAGTATAAAGCAGATCATAGTTTTGACAGGTGAAGTGAACAACACTGATTATCTCTCCATCGTTGCAGCTCTTAGTGGGCGGGATATATTAGAGAGAAGATGAACAGTTTATCCTCAAAGTTGATGAGTAAGAAGCAGGAAAAATGGGCAAGCATAAGGACTAGAGTGAGTTTACCAAAGGCCAAGTTGTGACGGCGAGACAACCGGATCAGAGCATCTCCAAACCGCAGATGCTGTGGGTTGTTCCTGGCCTGCAGTGGTCAGTGACAGGGTCATGAACGTCCAAGGCTCACTGATGATTGGGGAGCTAAGGCTGGCCCGTGTGGTCCGATCCAACAGACGAGTTACTGTAGCTCAAACTGCTGAAAAACGTTAATGCTGCTTCTGATAGGAAGCTGTCAGAATACACGGTGTTATCAGTTTGTAGATCAAAGGGGTCAAGTTAGCAGTCACGCTTAATCTGTTTGTAATAATCAGCTGGTTTGGAGGCAGGTTTTCTATGTGCTTTTTTTGGAACTGAGTAAACACTTGCACATTTCAAAGCACGTTACTGTCCTTAAACATCAGTCTTTTCTTACATATCTCCTCCTCCTTAGACCCCAAATGACTCCGGGCTCCCCGACATTTGTGGGAATATTGTGTTTCTTTCAGTTTAGCTTTGATTTCCATCGTTGACACCCATGAAAAATCGCTTTAATTCAAATTTACTGGCTTACTAAGAGTAATCTGACCTTCCTCCTTCATTTACACTGATTCTGCACTTTAGCAGATGTATTATCTGAGCTGGTCTTATACAGTCATCCTAACTGCATCAGTAACATCAAGAACTGATGAAGAAGAAAATAAATCACAAAGCTGCTTAGAGCCAAAGAAAAGTGAATTTGCTGGTAAAATACTTAATAAAAGTGGAATAAAAAGAGCAGAGACCACATTGTTAGTGTGGAGAGCTCTTAATCATTTTAAAAGGCATCTCTAGTAAATGCTGCTACTGGAGTAGAGGCAGTAAAAATCTATTTTCTATTAGTAGGGTGCAATACAGGTACAGCTGTTCTAATGCTCCGCTCTAAAGGTAGTGACTGTGAAAGGATTGCAGGAGAAAGATGTAATACAGCAGCTTAATCTTTCTAAACTCCATTACTATAATTATATACATATATAATTTTACCTGTAACTGCAGTGTAACGTGTCTGTTTCTCCCGGTTTAACCTTGAAGGTGCGTAAAGCTCGTAACCGACGCCAGGAGTGGAACGTCCTGGCCTACGACAAAGAGTTCAGACCAGACGCCAGGCTCGCCCCCTCCCCTTACCACGGCATGTCCTCTGAAGGCTCACTGTCCCCAGATAGCAGGTAAACACACGTGTGCACACACACATACATTAGCTACAAGTGAGGTTTGTCTCTGAGGTCCTGTTTCCTGTCCTAGTTTATGTGTACAGTCAGTGTTTGAGGATGGGCATTGGATGAGTGTTTCTCTCATCCTTTAAAGCCTATAAATACTATTCATATACTATAAATAGTACACAGTAAGCTGGCGTTGTTACACAGCCACTATAAGTGTCACATAATTTAAGCACATACCTGCTTAATACAGAGATTTAAGAAGTGCCAGCTTACTGTGTCGTTTACAGCTCTGTGCTGCCCTCTTCTGGCAAATGTAGTGCAGAGCACCTGGATTGCGTCACAGCAGGTTGGAGGAAACGATGAGGTTGACTTTCATTAGGGACTGAAGTCACTGCTGTGGCAGAGCAGGAAATAATACAAGGAATAGAAAATCTAACATTTCTGTTATTATCATGATTCACTGCTCCTTCCTACCTGCCCTCTAATTTTCAATTACAACTCTCCAACAGATCAATGGCGTCCGACTCCTACCCAGCCAGCCCCAACCACCCCTCCACCCAGGCCTCCAGCACTGCCCACCCCGCCGACCACCACACCAGGGATCACCTCAGTGCCGCGGCCCAGACGCAGTCACTGGATCGGGGCCTGAGGCCGGCCAACCAGCCCCCGGGAGCGGGCGGTGCTGCGGCAACAGGTCGGCACGTGGCCTCCCTGGGCCGAACCCCCTCGGGACACGGCGTCCAGGCCGGAGGAGATCCGACAGTCAACGGGCCGAGGCAGCAGTCGGTTAAGGACTACCGCGCCGCACACGGGTTTGTTTTCTGCGTGTTATTGCTTGATCTGTTTTACGGCTTTGTTTGCGTTTAGTTTGTTTCTACTCATTAAAAATCTTTAATTTACTTCTTTCCATCACCAGAGGGCAGCCCTCCACCATCCCCGAGTACTACATCCCGCCGGCCCCTCCCCCACCCCCACTAACCATCCCTTCTGCCCAGACCGCCTTCGACTCCACCAACGCCCCGCCCTCCGCCACCTCCGCTGTCCCCCCGACCTCTTCCGCCCTCTCCCGTCCCTACTCACCCTCTCCTCCTCCTCCCCCAGCCAACTACGTGCCCTCCCCCTCCCACCCGCCTTCAGGCGCACCCCCGGCCGCCCCTCCTCCTCCTCCTCCGGGAGCCCCCTTGGGCCACCAGGCCCACCCGTCACCCCCGCACGCCGCTATCGGTCAGTCAGCTGTGGACGCGGCACCCTCGACGAGGAAGTCCACCATGCTGGGGATGATCCCCATGAGCGACGCCCGCTCCGACCTGTTGGCGGCCATACGTAGAGGTGAGTGCGTCTGTATGAGGAAGGGACGCACAGGGTCTTTATTATTAGCCCCCACATAGAGCAGGGAAGTTAACACAGCTACGTTTCATTTTGGTTGCTTACAAACAAATTTATTTCATAAAAACTACCAGGATGGATGAGTTTGAATAACTGAAAAATGCCTTTGCATCCAAAATAGTTTGATTTTGGTGGAACAAACACATAAAGAAATTTTAAATGTTTTAAAGATTTTACACTATAAAAAACCCCCCAAGAATTTACTTAAATTTCTTAATAGAAATTATCTTTTTTTTGTTAACTCCGCCCTTCCTCTGCCCCCTCCAGGTATCCAGCTGAGGAAGGTGCAGGAGCAGAGGGAGCAGGAGGCAAAGAGGGAGCCCGTTGGTAACGACGTGGCCACGATCCTGTCGCGTCGTATCGCAGTGGAGTACAGCGAGTCCGACGACGACTCCGAGCTCGACGAGAACGAATGGTCCGACTAAAAGAAGAAAAAACAATAGAGAGATGAAGCGGGGAGAGTTAAAGGGGGAGAAATGTGACGCTAAGTTGAAACTTAAGGGGTTTGGTTAGTTTTAATGTTCATCATCAACTAAAAAAGTCTGATTAAAAAAGAATATCAGTCATACATTTCTCACACACCTGTTTGTGAACTTAAACCAGAGAGGTTTTTGTGTCCAGCCACCCAGGGCGTATGGCACAGTAACCACACACACTGTTTCAGCCCCACATCTGCTTATTTTTAACCTTTAACAACACTCAGTACTCAGCAGCTCCCCCTCCCCTACACGCTCTATTAGCAATATTACAGGCTCTGTGTGCAGGTGGGCCCCTAGTGAGTATGGGGGCGACGTGTTTACAAAACACAAGGTATATAGCACAAGACAAACTAATTATAGTGCAATCTTAACTCCTTTACCAAATGTTGAGAAAGGATTTATGGAAACGAGTAAGGATAATCAGGGAAAATAAAGAAAAATAGCTTATTAGCAGATAACTCGCTAGCTTTCTGGGTCATGCCTGTTTATGAAACACGCACACCTTCCTTTGGAGACACTGACCTTTTGAGAGTTTGGCTCATCTGAACCAGCATGAGACAGCAGGAGCAGCATTATCTCTGTGTAGTGAGCTGTCATGCATGCTAACAGGATGTGGCTAATGTAGCTGTAGCTAACGGGAGATAAAAGTGCTCTGCGGAGGGACGTACAGCTGGAGACGCTTGTCTGGAGAGCACCGTTAGTTTATGATTCAGTCACATTGACACATGCACTCAACAACCCTGCTTTTATATTGGAATATAACTAGTATGCAACCAGCTGAGCTGAGTCTCCTATTGCAAAGAGACGCGTTATAGACGAGTTGTGCTCTCTGGTGTTTAGAAATTAGAGGACAGTGATTTGCAAACCTTTGCCAGTCAGTCTGAGAGTCAAGTGTTCGAGTCAGTCTGCATTTGTTTGGAGACCGATTGCCTCCCACCAGGCAACCTGTGCAGTCGAGGTGAAAGCCCAGAAGGTTGGCGGTGCAGCATTTTGAAGCTCTGGACGACCAGTTAGTTGCTGTATCTACTTGAAGTCTGTTGGTGATTGCAAAAAAAATCCAATGCAATTACCAGGTAACCACCTTTTTTTTCTTCTGAGGTTTTTACTCCAGTGTGACTGAGCCACTAGCGTACTAAGGAAAAACTAATGGGGTTGGATTAAGTTACAAAGGATGTATGAAATTACATTTTTAAGAAAGCATTTCAAAGCTACACAGCCATAAACAAGTGCTAGTTAGCTGTTGGACGTACATGCTGTACACTCTGAGTTTTGGGCCTACCGTTAGTTAGTGAGGCCTTCCTGACTGTTACAATGATACAGGGAGAACGTGCAACATCGACACGTAAAGAAAGATTAGGGGGTTTCCCATCGATTAATGTACAACACGAGGTCTCCCCCTGCTGGTTGAAGAAAGACTCCAGCTTTCATGTTGGCTTCACTTTTCAGACCATTAGCTGGGGCCATCTTTTATATACAGATTATGCTGGTGGGATATTTCTACAGTTGGGACATGTAAACAAACCAGTTCCAGTGTTGTTGGGCCACCGATGAGCAGATAATCTTATTCTCAAAGCCAGATAATATGCATTAACATATTTGAGCCCACTGGAAAATGTTCCTCGACATGATTATACAGCTCTTTTAAAGAGGTCCTATTCATAATATCAAACAAACACACGATCAGCAGCATTCGAAATGCTCAGAGTAATATTTTATGTCACAGGTGTGTTTATGAGCTCGCAGTACGCTGGCGTTAGCTTACAGGCAGAAACTACACAGAGAAATGTGGAAGCTGGCTCTCCAGGTACGTTTTGGGTACAAAAGTGATTGGACAGCCAAACTCTCAAAAACAAAAAAAGGGGTTGGGTCAGTGCATTTCCTAAAAACATACCTTCTAACGTTAGAATAGTGTGATGAAACTGTGATAAAAGACTCCACCCACCCAGGATGAAGCTGGTGTGGGAAAACAAGCGCCAGCAGCCTCGTTCGAGTTTCCCTCTCATTGAATAATTGAGCCCCATCTGCCCAGTCTGAACAGTGACTATCATGAAATTAGTTTTTGGTATTTTTTGTATTCGTTCATAAAGTGAAGCCTGACATTTCAGCCAGTGACTGTGTGCTGTGCTCTTGGTCTTATTATAAACGCTTCCACACTTAAACCACAGCTGGAGCAGCTCTCACAAAGCCCAAGGGTCAAAGGTCATGTCCACTCCTTCACTCGACCCTGGGTCAGCACTGCTGTCTGTGGAGGCTTTGTGAACGCAGCCCCTGGACTATAAATACATAAATGTAAGAGGCTCGCGGCAGTAATCTACAGTATATTCTCTCTTCTCTGTTTTCGGTATAGGTTTGGCTAATCCTCGGTATGAGCTGGTTGGACTGTAGTGTTTTTATAATGTGCTTTTTCTTTTTTCAAACGTGCTGCAGTGAGTTGTTCACTTTGATTTATTTTAGGCTTTTCTAACTGTCCAGGCCAGGATGAAGGTACCAGATAAAACAGGTATATCACAGAAGCCACGTAAAGGGTGATCTTTTGTTATTATTGTTACCAGATTGACCTTTAAACATTATCCTGCAAAGACAAATTCTAATATTGGTTTTAGTTTTCTTTTCAGTTAATCGATTTCTTTGTTGTTGTTAATGCTGCAACCTTTAATTGCAAAGCATTGTGGGAAGTGGAGTTCTACTCCTCCGTGTGCTAGCACTGCGGCAGAGATATTAACCCAACAGCGTTTCAGTCGGTTTTTAATTTGTGAGGAAAACGTGCGCTCTGAACAGTTTCTGATATTCAACGGTCCCACCTAACCAAAAAAAGTACAAGTGTACATGTGGAAGATTACATTAAAAGGTTTGCTCTACAACTTTTAGATTTGAAAAGTTAAAGGTGAAAATAGTTTTTTCAGGCTGTTAAGAAGGAAAGTGATTCATGAATCAAGGTGCATAATCGTGGATTCATGGTTAGAATTAAGCTGTATGGTGCAAAAGTCTTGAGTCACCTCATTTTTTTTAAATATTTGCTTCCAGGCAGCGTGGCTTTCTTGTAAATTTTGAGTAACCGTTCTCCAGACTTTGTGAAGGTCTTTCAGAATTTTCTTTGACATTGGCTGCTTTTTCACTCATTTTCAGTTCAGTCCTTGTACCTGAGCAGAGACTTAACACTGACCTATGACTCATTCAAGGATAACTTTACAGATAATTTTAAATTGTATCTTTAGGTACTTTGTAACTAGCAACCTGTTGCAAAGTTTTAATGGTTTTAATTTTTCTTGCTGAATCTAAGAAAAATTGACAGATAAATAGTATTTTTGTCTAAAAGTCAGAAATAGGAAAAAAATCCAACAAAGACCTGAAACAGACCTGAGAGATGCATCTGAACCTTCAGATGATCCGTCTACTGTTCACTGAAGCCTCATTAGAAATCAGTGGAAGTGGAAGGGTGGCTGTCAGGAAGGCTGAGGTATGTCAGATTACACAAGAACTGGACTGAAAATCAGTGACAACAGGTCTGATGGAGTGATGTAATAAGGTCAGAGTCTGCAGACATCTGTAAAACACGGTGGAGGCTGTGTTACGGTTTGGAGCTGCATCTCAGCCAGTGGTTTTGGAGATCGTGTCAAAATTAATGTGAATTGTGAACACAGAAAAGTACCATTGGTAAATCATTCAATTGGCAGCAACTTAATTTTTAACATGACAATGACCCCAAACACACTGCCAATGCAGTAAAATCATAACTGGATAGAAAAACACACTCAATGAAACGCTATCAGTCATGAATTGGCCTTCTCAGAGCTCAGATCTCAATATTGTTGAATTTGTGTGGGATCATCTAAAGACAGCCAACATCCAAAGAGAGCTTTGAATGTCCCTAAAGAAGCCTGGAGAACGACTCCTACTTAAAGAAATTACAAGAAATATTGTCTAAGAGTTCAGGCTGTGCTGAAGAATAAAGGTTGTCACACCAAATATTGACTTTTAAGTCTCTTAGAATTATACAAACTCAGTTTTTTCCTTATATGCTGTATTTACATGTATGTTTGCATGAAACTAAGGTACTGCACCTACTTCCAAAATGCAAAAAGATGAGGGATGGATCAGGACTTTTGCACAATATTGTAGTAGCCTGAAAATATGACAGTTTTGACTAGCCGGCCATATTTAGCTCAGAAAAAAGGGGGGGACATCAGTGGACATGTGGTGCTTGGTGGGACTCCACATTTGTCTAAATTGTACATTACAGCTGTTTAATTGTACAATCACTAACTTCAATGTCTAATTACTCTTGCACATGTAAAGTGTTCAGCAGCATTCGGCCTAATCTCGACCTCCATATCTCCTGCTGTAATAATCTAAGTCTGTATCTGAGACTGTTCAGACTGCTCAGTACTTTCACCTTTACCTGTGCAGGTTTATTCCCAATAACGACATGATTCTGAAAAAGGGACAGGGCTCAAAAGTAGCTTTAATTTTTTTGTTCTTGTATATAAACTCAATTAACTCAACAACTGCACTCTGCTGGAGATTCACAACTGGACTAAAGGGCGGACAATGAGTGGACAGGTTCTTGGTTTTCTCCCTGAATGTTTAGAATAAGATTTAAGGATTTGTGCCAAGGCCTGCGTTTATAGACATTATTACTGAAGCAAAAAAAAGCACATATGAAGAGATAGAGAGTGGATTTGCAACAGACCTGGCCAATATTTACCTAGAATTTAAAGAGAAAAAAAAAGGAAGAAGGTTGTATCGTAACGGAGGATGCAAAAACCTAGAGAAAAGTGGTCTGATTGCTCTGATTGTTCTGATTGTTTATTCTATGGTCGTGTTGTTGTGCTGGAGCCATAGATATACTCAGTCATGAAATTCGCCCGGAGTAGCTGGTGACCCTGCAGCTTCTAAGAATGTAAAGCTGTGACTTTGACGATTTTGCTACTTCCCGTATTGTTTGATGTGCTGACAGCTTTTCCGGTCCTGGCAACAAAAGCAGAGACCTCGCATATCAAGCGTACCTTGTGTATCTATGGCTACTGGCTTCTAAGAAAACTTTGTTATGTGTTGAAAATGTGAAAAACGAACTATGTTGTAAAGACTTCTTTTGGTAAGGCAGCCTGTAAAGTAAAATTGGGGTAATATAACCTAGACAATGAAACTAAATGAAACTGTGTACTGCACACTAAAATCAACTGTAAGCAAGTATGCATGTAACTATAGCTAATAAATGGTGAACAAAACTGTGTATGCTGTACTTTTGTTTTAGGTTTTATGCATTAGTCACAGACCTGTTTTTTTGTGTCCCTTGTGGTTAACGTAGACACACTAATGGATCATCATTTGTAGCCCACCTTTGTGAAAACACTCACCGCAAAACGTGCTAAGAAAACATCAGCATTACATCACTGTTCGTATGAGACAGGATGGAGCCTGCCATCTGAATGTCACAGCAGAAATCGAGACTCTTGAGTTGTGTGGTCGGTGTGGTCTTTTTCTGCTACAGACTCAGAGATGATCTTCTGCATACCTTGTTTGTAACAAGTGGTTATTTGAGTTACCGTTACCTCTTGGTACCAACAATGCATTTTCACGCGGTAAACTGCCACCCACTGGATATTTTCTCTTTTGATGGTTGGTTGTGTGGAAAAATCCCAGCATATCAGTTGGGATCGAATCACTAGAATTACATTTCTTCCCCATTTTGAGGTTAGATTTTAGCAGGTTGTCCATGACCATGCCTACATGCCTAAATGTACTGAGTTGCCGCCATAAGATTGGCTGATTAGGTATTTGCTTATTTTCAAATTATCATTATCAGTTAACTTTAATCAATTTAAAATAAGATTAATAGTTGTATTTGGGCACGTTCAGTCTTCTATAACAGGAGGATATAATAGAGAGATTTTTATACATTGATAGTTGTTAGACATCCTGTGACGCACATGATTTGATGTTTTCTGGCATTCATTTCTCCTTAACATCAGGTCAAATTATGTGCATTTAAATTTTGTTACAAAGAAGCAAACCTTACCAGCCCCTCTCTCACAGAGAATCAAATCTGATAAGTGTTACTCAGCAGTATCTGTCATTTCACAGCAATGACGTAAATCCAGCCATCATCACTTTATGTTCTCAGCGCTGTGACACGCCTACTGCTGGTGACGCGTTTGGTCCCAGCGCCGTGCCGTTCTGGGCCATTGGCAGGGTGGAGGAGGAACCGATGGGTGCTGTTTTGGACCGAGGAGTCATTTTGGGGCACAGATGGTGACACAGCAGTGAAGGAAACAGAGAAAAAAAAGAGAGCGAGAGACAGTTCAGTGGCAAAAACAACAAGCACTGCAGAAATGCTGGAATGATGAAGAGATTTTTATTTCGGACTAAAAACCTACAGCTGACCCATGCTCAGAAACAGAAATGTCTTGGTGATGGATAGTCCTTTTGCTTTGTTCTTTGCTTTGTTTTTGCTCCTAATTTCAGTCAGGATCTAATTTTGGAATCAAAGGTCTATAAATAAAAAATGTGCTTGATGGAACCGGTTCCCAGGATGACTTGCACAGACTGTATTTAAGAGAGGACAAGTGTTTGAGTCCGTCCTGCGCTGAGATAAATAAATATTCACCACTGATTAAAATATCACCTTCTCTAAATGATATAGAGGCACATAAAACAGTACATAGTAGTTGTGTGAGCTACTGTTGGCATTATTTCTGTAGTTTTAAAGGGAGGACAAGGAGACCAAATACAGTTTTCAAGTGACAAGCAGTTTTTGTCGAGCTGCTCTGAGACCCAAAAAGACTACAAGGTAAAGAGTAACAGTACAGGTCAGTCAGTGGCGGTCCCAGCCTGTTTGGCGCCCTATGCGAACAATCCCTCTGGCGCCTAACCCTAACCCTATGACTATGACTGCACATTTACTCCAACATCATCCTCGTGCAAAGACAAGTGGAAGCAGACAAAAACAACAAGCACGCATGCTACAAACTTTACCCGAGTCATTTAGACAGCCGTTAGCACAGGATTCTCCTTATGGGGACCTGATATGTTTAATATGCTGCTGAGAATATAGCCCAGAAGAAGCGTATAGTATAGCTTTTATTTTGGAAAGAGACATTTCTCTGTAATAAACTCTCTTTTCCAAAGATGAGTGATTTCTCGATCAGATAGATTTATTTTATTTTATCCCTTTGTTGTTTCAGCAACATTAAATTTAAAAACTGTACTTTTGAGATAAAATATATATTTATAATTTTAATAAATGACAAATTAAAAAGGCATGAACATTTTTTTGTATCAAAAAAATATCGACCCGTGACACCAAAGTATCGAACCGAACCGAACCATGAATTTTGTGTATTGTTGCACCCCCTACTACATACCTAATTGTACCTCAAATATGAATTTTATACTATAGGTGGATGAAGAGTGTGTAGCACTATTATCTCACAACAAAAGCGTCCACAGGTTCAAATACAACATCTGGACATTGGCTTTCCGTCTGTCTGTTCTCCCTGTGCCGGTGTGGGTTCCTCCCGCATCCCAAAGACATTCATGTGGTTAACTCATTATTCTAAGGTGGCTGTAGGTGCGAATGTGAGCCGGAAGGTTGCAGGTTCGATCCCCAGCTGTCTTTCTTGGTCGTTGTGTCCTTGGGCAAGACACTTCACCTACCACCTACTGATAATGGCCAGAGGAGCCAATGGCGCGATATGGCAGCCTCACTTCTGTCAGTCTGTCCCAGGGCAGCTGTGACTACAACTGTAGCTGCCTCCAACAGCGAGTAAAATTGTAAAGCGCTTTGAGGGTGTCGAAAAGTGCTACATAAATGCAATCCATTATTATTATGTATCATTAAGGCTGCCTCGACATATTTGGTAATTTTGGCTGTAAAAGGGCCAAAAATCATATTATAAGTGAATTCTTTTGCCCCTTTTCTCAGAATACCCTCAGCTTTCAATATCTGGAAGTCATTTTACATTATTGTATTGTTGTGACAATGAAACAACAGTTAAAAAATATCCAGGCCTTTTGGGGGCGTTGCCACTTCTCCACACCCGTCATTCTGCTCCATGAGTCATCAATTTTTACATGTGATTGGACCGTCGCAGCTTGTGCCCCCTAATGATGCACCGTGAAGTTTCGTAAAGCTCGTTTTCTTGTCTTTTAGTCACCATTTGAAATGTCTCTCTTGCCCAAATGGTCGAGGAGTTACGCTAGTGTGAAGCGCACCTAAGTGGAGTTGGCTTTTCTTTTTCCAGAGCAGTAGCTTGCAAACCGTTTGTGCTACCGTAATACACCAAATATCCCTGTAAAGCGCAGCTTCTCTTCTTTCAGTAACCAGGTGAATTTTTTTTCTAGCTCAAATGGTCGATGAGTTACGGTAGTCCAAAGCGCACATGGTAAAACCTAGGCGAAGTCGAGTTTTCCTTCTGTGTTCACATAGCAGTAGCTTGTGAACGATTTGTGCCACAATGACAAGAGGTATGTTTGAAGGAATAAAGGTGAAGCTTTACAACCTAAAAATCCTATCCGGTCGCAGTGGCGTGTCTAGAAAATTTTTGTTGGGGGGGCCAGGTAGGGGCACAGATTTGGAGAAGGGTGGCAGATGTAATTGGCAGATAATGTTTAAAAATAATCCTATAAACCTAATAACCGAATGAGCTTTTAACTCTTATTAGAATGAGATTTTAACCACTACGGTGCAAAGTTTTTAGATACTGCGTTGATAAAGTACAAGAGATACAATCAGTGCTTTGTCAGTGTTTACTCAGCATTCAAGGACATCAATATTTGCATAGTATTTTTACTGACATGTAGTGCACATATGTTTTGGGCAAAAACATTTTTGAATATTAAAATACGAACATTTGTAACAAACAATTGACAAATTAACCAATGCCAATGCAAAACTTTATCTGCCTGTTAAAAAAAGAAGATAATCTTCTCACAAACTGGTGTTTGATTTTGAAACAGGAAAAAAGTGTGGAAACAACTGAAAAGACTAACATTTGAATAAAACCTGAAAGCAAGTAAATGCTTTCTATGCTGCCTTATGGTAAACTTTGGTAATATTGATAAAGAACAACACTGGCTGACGATGAAATCCAGTCAGCTGGCATGGTGACACTGCCAGTATTAACCTGCAGGGCTGGACTGGGACAGAAAATCGGGCATTTTGACTACAGACCGACCCACCAGGTATTAAAACCATAAAGCCTTTGAATGAAAACAAATGCTGTTGTGACAGTGATGTACACCGTCTTGTTGGTATATGTATGATTTCTATACATTTTACGTCAGATAAAAACTTTGGTTGTAAGATTTAGATAATTATTTAATAAAAGCTAGATATTTTAAATGAGAATAAGAAAGAAAAGTATTTCTTTGTGCCCACCTCTCCCTGTTAATTCCCTACCTGGCCCCCTGGCATAACTTTGCTAGGCCCGCCCCTGCACAGTTACCAGCTGTCAGCTACCTAAAAAAGGATCCTGGTGTTATTTGTCTCTCAGAAACAGTTCATAACTTCCCTTCAACTCATTCATGTCACCTAAACCTGTTTCTTCATCACCTGTTCAGCTCTGATGATCCAGTAAGGACATCTCCTGGTTTCATCTTCATGTTTCCCTCTCACCACATATCCAAACCGACATCATGACCAGCAGCTTTACAGCTGTGGCTCCAGCAAACATCAGCTGATACTAGAAATTATTATTAAATAAATTCTAACAACAGCTGATCGAGCTTAAACGTGCTGCTGTTGTTTAGCGCGACATCTGCTGGTTTCCTCTTTCTGGCGCAAAGTGGGTGATAAATAAACAAGAGAGAAAAGCTGATCAGCTGATCATTGATCAGTTTCATGATTGAAGTAGCAACAGAAGAGGCAGGGGGAGATGAGAGAAGAGGAGGCAGCTGCAGCGTAAAGACACAGAATAAATCCAGCTTTGTCTTTTTCCATCCTAGCTAAAGTTCGGGACAAACTGCGTCTCTTCTCAGCTCAATACCAAACGCGTAATATTTTCTCTGAATGAGGGACCATTCCATTTTTAAGGAGCCGTTGGCAACTCTACTAACTAACCTTATGAATAAAATAAAGTTCACTATCAGTAACATCATAGCAACTGAACAGCTGTACAGAAACTCCGTCATGCTAGCTCGGGCAGTATGAGTTATTGCAACTGACGGTAAAAAGTCAGCACAACAAAAATAAACTCCACCTAAACTTGGTTTATATCTGACCCAGATAGACTGCAGGTCATAACTTCTTACCTGAAGTTCAGTTCACCTGACACTCGGACTGGCGGCTGCCTCGGGGCTCTCCTCCTGCCTCCCCTTCCCTCATCCACCTGCTGGCCTCTGTGGAAGCCCCGCCATAGCCACCACCAAACAACTGAGTTATTTTTACACATCGACCTGCATCTGGCCAATCCACCACCTCTCATTGTTCATGCCCTTACAAAATAAAAATAAAAAATAAGTCACTGGGGATATGCCCGGTATGCCCGATGGCCAGTCCAGCTATGTTAACCTGCAACCAAATCTGCAGCTCCATACAGCAATGTTACGACTTAGATGATATCTTATAACTCATAACTCTTATGTTAGCTGCCCTCTGTAGCATACTGTCTGAAATATTCGAGGGCTGCAATAATTCTTTAAGTGTTATTTTTTCCTTGGTATTCTAATTTCACCGAAGTTTACTAAACTCAACAAACTTAATATTACTTACCGGGACATTTATTCTGTCCTCATTTTCTTTCACCGAAAAATTGTTTCCTGCGGTGCCGTCTTTCGTGCTTGGCTCTCCTACCTTTGCTAACGTGATGCACATAGCGCAGAAGCCGATGCTGCATTCACTTACACTCGGATATCTGAGCTTCACCGTGAAAACATAATCGGACATTTGATATTTGATTGAATTGTATTGTTTTGCCTTTGGGGTGGCACCTGGGGTGGCCAGTCTGGTTGGGGGGGTGGCCTGTGCCCCCCCCAGGCCACCCCGCTGGACACGCCATTGTCCGGTCGTTAAGTCTGACGTCACTAGCCGTGTCTGGGCCTAAACTCCGCTGCAGGTCCATATATCAAACGATCACTATGGCATTACTGAGGGTTGAAAAACTGTCTAAAGTCTTTCATCTTTAATAAAATTATCAGCGTTCTGCTCTACCAGGTGTAATAATTGAGTTTAACATCCAGGCAAGACAGAAAACTAAACAGCAGTGACGTTTGTAGGGTTACTGAAGTTGGGCTAGCTGGTATATAATGATGTGCTACGTGACCGCTAGCGACAAAGCTATGTTAGCATAATATAAACAAGCTAACTCTTTTTCCACTCGATAAAAGTTAACGTGAGTGTTCTCGGTGGTCAGGAACAAATGTAATCGCATGGCAGGATGTTGTAAAAGGACCAAACTTCAGCCAGGAGAACAACTGAGATAATCCATCCACAATACGAGGTTAGTCATTCATATACTGCTGCATGGGCTGGGCTGTAGCTACATCCTAAGGTTTTAAAAACTGAGCTTAAATAAATGATTAGCGGTAATAAAAGCTGAGGGAGGTCAACAGTGATCACTGACTGTTTTAGGAGCTTTTTGAGATTAAATAGAAGAAAATACAAAACATTAAACATGTTAACAACACAAAAGCCATATTAAACGCAGACTACTTTAGGCCCGGAAGTAGGATTCGTCACGTCATCACTTAACGACCGGATACCAACTGTCAAGCATGGTGGTGGTACCATCATGCTCTGGGCTGTTTTGCTGTCAATAATACTGGTATATGGTATGCTTTTGACCATGTGTGGATTAGAGAAATTCAGAAAAATAAATTCAGACTTGTGCACCTAATTCTTGTTTTCTAAAGCCTATGTGTGCTGGCCAATCATCCCACCCTGGAAAACAAACAGTTCAAAGATATGATTAAAAGCCCAAAATTACCCTGACATTCATGCCCATGAAGGGTGGATGTAAACTTCTGACCATAACTGTACGCTGATTTCATCATTTGAAACTTTGGTCATGTTTAATATGTGCATGTAGCAGAATAAATATGACAATAAACAGGAAAACATAACAGGTTCTCTGTTGTATATAGCTGTGCTTTTGTAGCATTAAGGCTTCTCACACTTACCAAATCCCTTGTCCATGCATCTGAAAGGGACTGTTTTTGTATGTCTCAGTGGCGCCAAACAGCGAGAATTAAATCATGTCACATTTTTCAGGGTCACGTGTATTAGATGCTCCATTTACCAAAAAAATCATCAGTTCCTGGAAAACTTTAAAATATGCCAGATCAGTGACTTAATAACTTTCAGTTTTACATTAAGTCCACTCGTGAATCATCTCCTCGCCACATGGAGTAAGTCATCGTCACAGGCTCCATTCGAATGTTAATCAGTTTCATATCAGGCTCAGGATGTGTGTGCGTGTCGAGTCAGACACGACAGATGCGGAAACATCACCACCTTCTGTGCGTTCGTTTCTCCCTCGAACACATGCACATACATCGAGGTGATTTGCAGCATCCTGCAGCAGATGGTGGAGAGAGTGCTGTGACTCACTGAGGGTGTAAGGGTGCATACAGAGTGAGAAGGAGACAGTAAGGATAAGGAAAAGGGGAGAAGGGCTTTGCTTCGTGCTTGTTGCAAGAGAGCTGCTGTAATGACGTAAAAGAAGCCCATCGTGTGTGTGTGTGTGTGTGTGTGTGTGTGTGTGTGTGGGTGGATGCTGCGTCTTTTCCCTTAGTCTCCTGACTGCGCAGTACTCACCTCTGGCCACACGGCGGAGCTCTTCGCCTCCATGTGGAGACCGCATAGAGGTGAGTCAAGGAGTTTGAACATCACCTTTTAAAGTCTCACGCTGTCACCCACACGCTAGCAGGTGAACGTGTTTATCAAGAACTTAATTAAAGGTTAAACGATAAACACGCTCACCTGCGTCACCAATTCTGCAGCGCCGTTAATTATTTATCAAGACCCCACCCTTCAGCAGCACCCTCGCTATGGCTATCGTTGTCTCCAGGGAATACACCAACCTAAAGACGTGTAGATCACACAAATGTGTGTGTTTCTTTTAGTTTTTAGGTTGCCACACAAATACATATACACTTTCTCACACCTTTCCCAGCATCCTGTCCCTCTGGGCTTCCTGTTTTCTTCTCCGGGAATATCAAACGTGTTTTTTGTGTGCGTGTTGCATCTTTTATTGGAATCTGTCCCTTCTTCTTTCCCGATCCCTCTTCTCCCTGCCGGGATATCTCGCCTTCTCTGCTGTTATGCAAGCAGGGAGTGGTTTAATAATTCAGCACCATCTTTTCTTTTTTATTCCCAGGCTTTCCTTCTACACTACAGTGACCTGCAATGTTGACTCATACGCACTCATAATCCCCACACACACTCGAAAATGACACCCACACACCGATAATGTCACACAACCTACAAAGCAATGACGTTACTCCACTCCAGAATTTTCTTTTCCCCTTTTTTATTCTTTTTATTTTATTTGGCAAATTATTCTCCACTTTTTCTTCTTTCAATTTTTGCAGTCTTTTTTTTTTCATTGTTTCTCTTTTCATTTATTTACAATAGTAAAAATAAATCTTTCTCTTCAAGGTTTTACATTCGACATTTACAAGTGCAATGTGTAACATGTCCATCTTATAAAGTGCATTTGTACTTTTTAATCATGAGCCGACCGTGTTGCCGCACAAACCCGAGAGGAGCAAAAATCAAAGGAAACACAGTAAGAAATCATAGAAATCCAGGAAGAATGATTCAAGAACATCATATTAGCTCTCTGACATCACAGTATTGTTACCCAATAACACGCTCGGTGCTGCTTCTCATCGGGACCGACAGCATCGATGCGTAAAACTACGCCTTTTTCTGTCCGTGAAGGCCATACTCGGTCCGATAGAAAATTAGCTCTATAATGGTTTTTTTGAAATCAATTGACAATCTCTGCCAGGTTGTAGGTTACAGAGGAGACACATTATAAGCCTGACTGACAGTTGAGCTGGTCCTGCTTATTTGCTGTAGGCACTCGCCCCAAACCCTGCTTTTTTTCAAAAAAACACAAATAAACAGAACCTTCATGTAAATGCTTGTGCTCACAAGAAAATAAAAGAGGCTTTAAAGGATGGATAAGGAGACTGTATATAAAAATAGACACACGAGAACGAAGAAAACAAAGACCGGCAATGTTTTTCTGCCTACCGCAGCAAGGTGAAGGTTTGCCTCTGCCCCCTGGTTCATTTCGACTTATTTACTCCCACCCCTCCTTTTTCTTTTCTACTCCTCTTTTTCTTTTTAATCTGCTTTCGGTGGGGACTATTTTTAGACGGCGCCTGACCGACTAGCTTCCTGCAGGCCACGGATAGCAAAATGTTAGACAAGAGAAAGAGACAGAGGGAGGTGGGAGGAAGGAGTTGAGGATGGCAAAGATGGGCTGAATGGAAAGAAGAGGAGGGGGAGTAAAAAAGATTGATAGAAAGAAATGAGGGGAAAAGGGTGTTTTCTAAAGGGGGGGGGAGTGGCAGGTGAGTGAAAGCGATGGGGAGGAGGAAAAAGTGAAGTTTTTTCAAACAGAGGAGGGGGTGTCTTTGAAACGACCTGCTCCCTTAGACACGACTCAGACAATATGACGTCACCGGAGCCCTGACTCTGTGACGTAAAACTGCTGCTCACGAACTCTCCGTCTCCCTGTCGATCAGTGCGATTGTCCCCCCCCCCCCTTTCTTTTTTAACAGATAAAACCCTTCACTTTACTGCAATCTGTATCGAGGCTTGTGTTTATCTGCAGTTAGAGCAAAAAATAAGTATATATAGGTCAGAAAGATTTACTGGTTCTAACGACTTTGCGTCTTTGCCCTCCGATTAACTTAAGATATATACAAACCAAAAAATAAGACACTAGAAAGTCAAAAATTATGGCACTTTTTTTAAGCATATCCGACACACAACTTTCCCCCCCAAAGAAACTTTTGACGTTTGTTTATAGGAAGAACACAGAAGAATAGGAAGAAACACACGCTCACAACAGACTCACAGCAGCGACCATGTCTTGTAACTCATGCCCTGATGAACATTACAAAAATATACATTTCTGTACAGCATTGCATAAGAAAAATAACACACGCACGCACACATGCGCTCTACACGCTCACTTGTACGGTATTTCTTTTCTTTTTAAAAACTGAATTATAAGTCCTGTATAGCGGCTGACAAAAACCATTCTGCGTGTTTGTGTTTACAGTTAGAGTTGCTATGGTTCATTACAATTGGCTATGATCCCGGGCACACGCGTTAAACCCACACACACACACACACACATACACAAACACACAGTGAGTGGTCGCTCCACTCCTGTCCCAGGAATGGTAGACTGAGTAGTGGCATATTCACAGATGAGTCTTATTAATTGTTAAAACAACCGCTTGATGGACATGCCAGATGGGACAGTTTATAAAATACATCTGGAATTCACAGCGACTGATTAGTTGCCGCTGTGTTTGGATTTCAGCAGGCTTGTTATATTTATATATAGCAATTAAATATATATTTATATTTAAGATTTTATGCAGAGTTGGATCAAATGAACATTGTGAGTTTTGCTTTAGTTTTTTGGACACCCAAAAACTGCCTAAATAGTACTGTGAAAGTGCAAAACTGAAATCCTTAAATTTCAATCACAGCTTTTCAATTGGAGACTTAAGGTCACCAAATATTTAAACACACTGAGAATTATGTTATTTTAAAAAAGAGAGAGAGATTATATCTTTATGCTTTTGTCACACAAAAAAGTAAAATTTATGTGGTTTTATTTCATAAAATATGTGATTAATATGTAACTTACTGAGATGCCGACATGCTAGCGCTAGCTGGCAACCTGCTAATGCCAATTAGTCACAATATTTCTCTAAGCATCTGTTTTCTTCATCTTTAATGGGCTGTTTACACCATGAGTTTTTTGTTGTTTAAACTGTATATAATTCAATAGAATAAAAGGAGTTTGTGAAGGCAAAGAAGTAGTTGAAGGTAGCTAGCCTATTAATAGCTAGCAAGCTAGTTAGCAAGGTAGCTAACAGGATGCTAGATTCATGGATATTAGTACAGTACTTTTAAACCAAGATGGCTACAACACGAGGCTTTAAAACAGGACTTTTTTTTAAAGAACTCCTGCCAGAGTGAAGACTTTCAGAAACTTTGTTTCTGCGGCTACATGTGGACAAGAAAAACTGAGCTTTTGTTTCAGAGCATCAAAGATATTTATCTTTATCTCTTTAGCCACTATCTCTTTTCTGGACTCTGTTTATAGTAACCATTGTCCTTAATGTAAATATGTAAGACAAACTGCGTGTGTTTCTGTTCTGTGTCCTGTGTACTGTTTGTTGTATATGTGTCTTTCTGGCTGCCGTTACAACCAAATTTCCCCTTGTGGGACAATTAAAGGATTATTCTATTCTATTCTCTATTTTATTGTTTGTGAGCTTCTGACTTGCCAACATTTCCATATGGTTAGGGTTATGGATATCCTTCATCATCTTGATGGAACTTGAGTACAGAGATATTTTTGGAAACAAACTTGAAAAAATCCCTGTTTTTAAAGATATCCATGTGCATGTGGACGTAGACTAAGTAATGCGGCGTTCGCTAATTTAAAAATTTCCATGGTATCATTGAAATCCACATTTAGATATGTTGCTGTTTGGATTTAGGAAACTGTAGGAATGTCATAGCTTATACTAAGTCTACTTTTGATTGTTTCCACATTATGGCTCATAGTCAGATTCCCTATGGAGAATATGAATAGGATTTTCACTTCCTGAAAGTCATTGCTGAGCTGTATTTGAGTCTTTGGGAAAATGGTCCTCGCCTCAGTTTCCCTATGATCTCTGCAAACACTCTTCTTATGAGTTTATGGTCTCAGTTCCTAGCTTCAGGTCATAGTGAATAAAACGTGAATGCCATTTTGTAAATTTTGGTCATTCTTATATAGTTAAAAAAGAGAGTCATCCAGGATATGTCCATTGGTTGAAATCCTCAACATGTGCCATCAGCCAATGAGCCAATCCTTTACTAGGTTTCTTTATAATGGCAAGAGTTCAAAACAGGGTTTCATAAACCAATAGGTGAGGTCACGTGGCTACATACATTCTTTACACTGTTTATGTTTTCCTGTTTTCTTCCTCATAAATAAGTGCTGAACAGATTAGAATGGTAAATGCTGGTGTTCCCATGCCATATCTGGAGTCAAGACAATTTCAAATGTTGACATTTTTAGGTGGCCTTACAGAATCTAAAACAAGCCTCAAAATTTATTTCCCTTCAATCCAGTTCTGCTTCATGATTCTCTAATAGGTTTGATTAGCCTTTAAGAGGAAAGAAGATGAGTTTAAAAGCCACATCCCTGCTAGTGCAGGTCTTCTTTTACTATTACAATTAAAGGGCCAAACTGTACCACTGGCAACACTGGCCATCTGTTAGAAACCGTACCGGATGTGACATTATCCTCACCTCATTTGTGACTGCTCTGCATGTCCCATCTAGCATATCCAAACACAGGTGACCAGGCAAGTCTCGCATATCATTGTGCATACAAGAGAACTGTGTGCCAAAAGGATCCGCATCAGTTTCCTGTGTGAAATAGATTCATTCAACTCTTGTGCGTGGATATGTTTCACCCTCCCTCGCGCACTGCTGCGGTTCACCGAGTGCCAAATTTCATCCACATCATGCTTCCAGCCTCAGAGTAATTGAAAATATTTCACTTAATAATTGATACAGGTGGTTTACCATTAGGCAGTTCCATCAATGCAGTGATTGAGCAAAAGAGAGAGGAAGGGAAGAGGTCGCACCGGCAACTTGTTCAACTGGTGGTTTTATAATTAAATTATCAAATTAGTAAAATGGCTGCAGATGCGTTTTATTTTGGAGGTTTCTGTCTGCAGTAGATGAGCTAAGAAAAGAAGTTGAGCATTTATTTACTCATTAGGTTTTCCATGCTTTTTAGAAAACCCCGACCAGGCAGCCAGGATCATATTTCTTTCCAATAAAACCCAATGTGCCATTTGTTGCCTTGAAACATTTACTTTGAGTTATTCTGCAAATCTTCCAAAGCCGACCGCTTCTCTTTCTCTCTCCATTTCTCGCTTGTGGCTTTTTGTACACAGCAAAACACAGTTGGACATTATTGCGAAGGAGTTTTTGTTGTTCCAATAAGGCCAAAACCAAACAAATAGAAATCAAAAGAAGACACAAGAGAGTCTGCCGTTTCCAAAGGAAATCATTGACAGAAACTCATGTGGCTGTTGTTCTGCTAACAACTGCTGCAAAAACAACTGATTGTTGCTTCCTGCCAAGAAAAGTAGAAAATACTTCTACTCTAAGCTTTAATTTACATCATAGAAAAAGAAAATACCTGCTTCTCCTGTGCGCCATTTTCAGAGTTTCATTGAGTACATGTGTGTTTTTTGCTTTCACGCCATAATGTTGCGATTTATTTGGTAGAAAGCGTTGAATTTGGAAGTGACTCCCTGTAGTTACACAGTTTTTTTCCTGTGCTGAGTCTTACTGTTGCAGTTCGAAACTACAGCCCAGTTTCCATAAACTATTTTCCCAAAGCCAGCACACCTCCCACACATGTATATGAGCAGCATGCCAGCAGCTTAGTCATTGAAACTCTCTCCGAGGTTGCTCTGAGGAACACGAAAGTGAAAAGTATCTCCGCAGATCATTTAAATACAGATTGAGGTTGGCAATAAATCCCTTCTCCAACTCATCCTCACAGCATTCTCTGTACATTAGGCCAGCTCCCTGTACCATTACTGCTCAGATATTATTATCATTAGCTGGATTTACGGTGCATGATGCCCTTTCAGTGGGGAAATAACTTCATCCTGATTGGGTGCATGGTGGACGTGACCTGAGGTTGGGTTAAAGCGCGTCTCGCCTGGTGTTTCTATTTCACGCCACGTCACCTCACCTCTCTTGCTTCTCATTAACCTGCCGAGCCTTCAGAGGTGGCTCGCGGCGGAGCTGCACTGCTTCTTCAAGGCGGGGTGAGACTGTGTGCATGTCTGCAGAAGGTACCCAGCTACTGCTGACAGGCTGCACATAGGGAAATTAAAATGGAAGCCAGAGAATTTTTCGCCATATGGTGCTTTGTTTCCTTCTTAATATATAGACTTTTGCCATTTCCCCTGAATCTATGACATACATCTATGAGTGTTTAAGCGTAAGCATTACAAATATTTAGCAATAATACAAAACACATCCATTCTTCATTTATTTTCAGAGGTGCAAGAATCGCAAGTATGACTTAAAGCGTAGCGTAGCCGACCAAAGCTGCCCCCGATGAAAAACGACCTTTTCGATATGGATTGTGCTCAGCTCGGCTAATGTAAAATCAATGGGGCTGTGGAGCCAGAGTGCCGTCTAACTTTAGAGCCGCATGGCCAAAACAGCTTTATGGAGATTGCAGAAAAACACAGGTCCTGTTCGCCTCAGAAAAATATCAGCTGCTCTCACCTTTCCCGGTGACGACGGAAATTTCTGCTGATCGCAAACACGGGGACAGAGAGGACGGGGTCATTGTTTTGATTGACTGACTCCTGGAAATATTTTAAGATTGATATCGAGGCCGATATTTAAATACATTCATGATTGTGCATTATAGACAGAGTTTCCATCAGAGAAGTAATTTAGCCATGTTTCTGGATCTTTAATCCAGTTTTAAAGTTTTTTGATAGTTTTTTATGTGTCGAAACATCAAACAACAAGAGTATGCTAAAAAGACACTTTGGCTAAAATAACGATTGTAGCTTTTATCTAAAAAATAATTAAAAACTGGCCTGGCAGGGGTCAAATTAGGCTTATAATATGCTGGTCTTAAACAGTGCTGAGCTTTTACCATAGCTGTGTCTCAGATACTTCCATACTTTGTATTTCAAGCATAAAAGTAAACGATTCGCTTGACGCACATCGCTTTGAAGCTGACAGCTTGTAGGTGTTCCAGGCTGCGGTTGCCTAGGTAACCCTCTAACTCATTTACTAACAGGTCATATGTGTCCTGTGTTCTTATTAGTTCACATTGGTAGTCCCTTCTGGGCTTTAAAAAAAGATTATCTCAGATCTCATCCACTTTACGTTGCTTGCAGCTGTTTCGCCCATAGTTGCTAAATTTTCTTCGCTTTAGGGTTAGATAGATCATCAGAAATTTCTTAAACAGCAGAAAGCTGATACATTGTAAGGAACTGTGTCAGGCCAATTCTGGCTTGCCAGCTAAATAGCTAGCAGCAAACATTTATTATGCACTTGCAGTACATGTCGTGTGGCGTTCTTTACCCTTCTTCTTCAAAATAGTCGCCATTTTTGCCGCGTAATAAAAGAACAGGACCCCTCAGAAAAAAATCAATACATTAATACAACAATGACAGGCCAGCTAAAGAACGAGCAGCAAATCTTTAGTATGCTTTGATGTGGTGTAGTGTTATTTACACTTTCCACCCCAAATAATTGCTGCTTTTGCTACATGGTAGAAGAAATGGCCAAAACATTTCAGACAGCAATATGACAGAAAGGAAATACATTCCAAGCAACGATGCTAGCTCCCAATGCTAGCTAGCCAGCTAAATAGCATTCACGAGACCAACTTTGGTTTGCTTTACTTGTTCATGAAAGTTAAATCAGTTTCTTTATTGCAGAGGAATCTTGTCGTATGTGCGGTCAGCTGCTAAGGGAGTAGTAAATGTTCTCAGATTGCAGCAGCTAGTGGGATAATCACTGTTATACACTGACAGTGATACTGATGCCAATATTTGGTCATTTAAAAATCTGAAATTCCGATATATATTTTAAAAAAAAAATTCTGTCAGACACATGAAATCTAAACAGACTTTTTAAACATTTGTTATATGTAGTTATTTATTTACCCGTTTACGCTCTGCCTGTCTCTGTCTGAATCAGTTGATTGTCGTATTTGTGGTGTTCCAAACACGTGTCGCCAACAGGTTACTTGCAGAGTGCCCTCTGGTGGACAAATCTTCAACACTTATAACAAGTTTGAAGTTGGAGTTTCTCCCATCAAATCTTTGTTAAATTTTAATTTATCCGCCGTTTTAAACAACAATACCAAAAAGGTGATTATATAATCCCACTGATAGATCAGTCAGGCTCCGATCAATGTCCAGTCATCATTTCTGGAAAGTATACAGCTTGCTGTGGTCAGTTTGAAACAACATTACCACGTTTAATTTTAAACACTATGCAAGTAAGGACATAGCGTAAATGCAAAGTGCATGGAAGTATCCAAACCGAGACATAAGGTTTGCAGATGTTAGCTATTGATACTAATCATAAATGTCTTTTGTGCTCTCTTGTGCCACAGTGATTAACTAGCACTATTAATGTTGTTCTGCATGTCTTTTTGAAACTGAAGCAATCACATAACAGAAGAGTTTTAGCAAACACAAATTTTTAAATACCTTTATCCATCCAGGGGTGGACAAAAGGGTGAAAGAAACTCCAATCATGCTGAAATGCTCCTTTAAGGCCCGTCTCACATTTCCCCATAAAGAGGGTGTAAAGAACAGCGTAGCCTACTTTCCGGCGCTCTCCCTCCCCGCAGCAGAGAGCATTCCCAGGGTAGCAGCGCTCTGCAGTGACGCTGTCCTTGGTGCTGAATTCAGCTCTCTCTGCTTCGCAGTCACGGCACAGCGGCAGGCTGAGAAACCCATTTTTCTCCGTTGCGGAGCAGATTTCATTTCAACGAACCAAGGACAACACATGCCAGTCTAAATATGGAAATCCCTCTCTAGATTCTTCAAACTAGCCGGGCTTGTTTATGCATTCAGAGACTGGTACATTAGATTTCATTTCGGATTTGAATGTTTGAGGAGGGATGTTGTGTGATTAGCTTTTTTTCACTCTTTCCTGAAACTTGCATCGAAATGGGAAAAACAAATAATAAAGGCTGTGCTTCTGGCATTGGGAAAAGGCTTAATGGGCAAGACTCAGCTACTTAATCTGCATCAGCTGAAGGAAACATTGCTCAAAATGTTTCCAGGGAGGAAATATTCTCGTTTTTTTACCAGGAGAAAGTAGCTCATTGTGAATTTTCAAGGTCGTTCCTTGTGTATATTTAGCTCATTGTATTTTTATCCACACGCCACTTAATTTCAAACACATCAGTTAAAACACAAACAAGTATTTTAAGACTGTTTCACTCCTTCTGATTGCATAACCATGCAGTGCTGCCCAGCCTCAGGACATGCAGAGATTTAGCAACTTTCTTACTAAATCTCAGCTTCACATATATGCTACTCTTGAGAAGCAGGACTCACTTTTCGTGCCCTAACAGAGGCCAGTGGAAAAGTCACCTGACACTTCCCCCACAGCCTGCCTCAGCTCCCACAGCCATGATGAGGATACCTTAAACAGGTGTTTGCAGTTGGTTTCCACACCATCTCCATCCATGATTTTGGTTTTCTCAAGGCTACAAACTTTCATATCGTTTTTCTTTTTCTTGTTTTTTTTGACTATGCATCGTCCTCTT
Organism: Maylandia zebra; assembly: GCF_041146795.1. NCBI lineage: Eukaryota > Metazoa > Chordata > Actinopteri > Cichliformes > Cichlidae > Maylandia > Maylandia zebra. The sequence continues at coordinate 27,789,567 of NC_135169.1, forward strand.
CTCCATCAGCCGCCAGTGCCACATCTACAGCGGCCAGCTGAGTGTTCGCCATCAGCCTGCCCCGATATGAGAAGCAGAGGAACTCTCTTTCCTCTTTCCTCCTAGCCACCTCCTGTCCCTCCAACCCTGACTCGACCTCAAGCATCACACTAAGGAGACTCCAACCTTCCCTGCTACACATCACTGGAGGTCCTGGGTCTTAAGGAGAGGTTGGAGGGGACGCACCCACAGCAGGCCATCCATAGCGACTTCTGGATGTCTGGGTTTCGGAACGCATAGATGATGGGGTTGATTACAGAGCAGCAGGTGGCTGGGAGGACCGTGGCGTAGGTGTATATTACGGGGTAGCTGGAGTCAGCCACAATGGAGTACATGGCGAACGGCAGCCAGCATGCCCCGAAGGCACACAGGATGGCCGACAGTGTGGAGACACCTTTGGTGGTGGAGATGGCCAAAAACTGGTGCTGCACCGCGATCTGCTGCGCATGGCGGAAGGCGATTTTGCAGATTTGAAGGTAGAGCTGCATCATGAGGGCAAAGACCAATAAGAAAGTGACGGCGAGAGCCACGGCGTTGTTTTTAGTGACCGGTCGGCAGATGCTGCACGTACTCTCGTCTCTCAGACAGTTCCAGCCCAGTGCCGGCAACAGGCCGAGCGTGAGGCACGACACCCAGATAAAGACCACCATGACGTAGGTGAAGGTGACCGTCCGTTCAGTGTGGTAGGTCAGGGCGTTGTAGAGCGAGAGGTACCGGTCGACCGTGATGGCGAGGATGTTGAAGACAGACGCTGAGAAGGCCGAGATCAGCAGTCCAACGGACAGCAATGTCACGAACTCCACCGAGCTGTCGATCAGATAGGTGAAGACAAAGTTCAAGATGAGGCCCAGGCCGGCCAGGAGATCCGCCACCGCCAGCGATCCAATCAAGATGAACATGGGAGCGCGGAGCGTCGGCGTGTAGAACAGCACAGCGATCACCAGGGCGTTCTCGCAGGAAATGAGAGTCCCCGTCACGCAAAGCGCAATGTCCCATGGGCTGACTTCCTGAAGAGCGACGGCGGTGGTCGCTGGCTGGAGGTCAGGGGTCACAGTTTGCACTACAGGTTCTGACGAAGAGTTGGCGGGGTCCTCAACCAGGCTCCACGAGGTGGAGGAGTCGAAGGGGTCGAGGGGAGAGGAGGAGTTGAGGCTGCTACCGCCACCGCTACTCATGGCTGCCGCCGCGGCCAGGGAGAGAATCATAGCTGGAGAGAGGGAGGAGGGAGGGAAGAAAGGAAGAGGTGAGTCAGGAAAGAGGTGGAGCAGAGGTGCAGACGTTTGTGTGCAGGAATGTGACATAGCAGAAAGATGGAAGCAGAGAGATGAGTTAAAAACACGATGGAAGAAGTTTTCAGAAGTGGAAGTGAGGACGAGAGGAAAGCAAAAAGAGTGGAAGAGGACGTGAGACGGGGAGAGGAGGGCAAAACAAACGAGAAAAGCAGGGAGGAGGCGGAGGAAGAGGAGGCGGAGGAGGAGCAGGGATGTGTGCTCAGCCATCCCGTTTCACAAAAGAGACCAAATAAGAAAATCACTTTTTTTTCATCCATTCAGAAACTCGTGAAAACGACCGAGCACTTTTACCCTCCAGCATGCACGTCATCAGCAGCTCGTGCACCACGCTGACAGGTAATTATCAGCAGGTGCGAACACACACACACATACACACACAAGGACAAGTCTTCCATAACTGGCAGTACTCTTCCTGCCATTTTGGCTTCAAGCAAAACAACACATACACCAAATAAACAATACTGTCAACAACAACAGTAATAACAATAACGAGAGTCTGGCTCGCTCCTACCTGACAGAGTCCGGACAACCAAAATCATCACCGACTCTGTCTATTTTTAGAGCGTCTCTAAAAATGGTGCATGACGTCCTGGGGCACGGCTGCCGTCCTATTCACCGGTGGCGTGTGTGAGCGCGAGCCCAGACACGGGCACGTGCGCCCACAGTTTTCATTTAGAAGCTGCTTAATTCGGATTCTGATCCACATATTTGCGGCTGCTGACGCTAATTTTAGCCCAGCAGCAGAGCAGCCAGCGCGCGCGCACACGCACGCACAGCGACACACACACACACTCGCAGCCGCGTGCGCCAAAGAGAGATGTGGAGCTCCATTCATAAAAAAAAAAATCTCTCCCCCCTCCTCTCGCACCTCCCACCTCAACGCCCCCACTCACCCCTCCTCCCCCTCCTCTATTCTTCAGTCCTCTTCAGTCCTCCTCTCGCACGCCCACACGCACGCGCACACACCGTCAATGACTGGAAACGTCCAGGGAAGGTCACCACCGTCCCCACCACCACCACCACCTACACCAGCATCAAAAGCCCCGCAGCTGAGAGGGGGAGGAGGAGGGGGGTCTCACATCCCTGCGGTAACGGGGAGCTCATGCGCCCCAGAGCCCAGCACACAGCACTCACGAGCCTTTTTTTTGTTTGTTTTGTTTTTTGTTTTTACGCCCCTGCCGAGCCTCCAGCACTGAGGGCAGGCTGTGTGCAGCAAAGACAGAACAAAAGCTTAAATACCTTCATCGGTTTCATTCAGCTGCAGCAGTGCAGTCCCTGAGCCAGCGCGCGAGAGCGAGAGAGCAGGATGGAGAGAGAAAGTGGGATGGATGAAGACCACGCCACACACACACAAACACACACACATTTACCCGCTCCGTGTCTTCTTCTTCTGCTTCTGCTTCTCGTATCTCTCTCCGTCCTCCTTTATTCTCCACTTCCCGTGAACGTGTTTTCAGTATTTTCTTCTTTCGGGGTTTCCCCCTGTCTCTCGCGCGCGCTTCTCCCCCAGTCAGCGGCGCGCGCTATATTCCTCCGTTGGCATGGTTATTAGCCTTCTGTCGGCTGCTCCGTCCTCGCGCTGCACATCCTCGGCCCCTCATTGGACGCGCTTGTCATTCTCCTCGTCTGACGTCAGAAGTCTCCGCTCCTCCAGTCACCGTCATCATGGTCTGTGTGTGAATCACGGAGAGAGGGAGAGTGGATTAACACATCGTCACCTTCACTGAGTTTATGTGTTTGTATGTAGGTCAGGTTTCAGAGCTCCTTATCGCCATTACTCTATCTTTATTAATATTGTTGTTGTTAAACAGCGGGGTGAGCGTGTAACTACCTGTGCCTCAGAGTTGGTGTTATCTGTCCTGGACTTGGAGGGGTGACTGAGCAACACTGTGCATCACACAGTGACTGATAACCCGCTCAAAAGGACAGTGGGAGACTTTGCTGCCTCCCACTTTAGGTTCTGCGTCACCAGGTGTGCTGATAGAAATAAACAAACAGCTACAATATGAAAATTAATTGCTGAAAGTGCATCTGCAAAAAGTACCTGTCTGTGTGTATGTGTGGTCTGCAGCATAACCAGTCAAACTGGCTGTTTGTGCTGTGCAATACCAAGTAACTAGTATTACTGATACCAATACCGATACTGATACGTTCAACTTACAAAGGTAGCTTGTGTAGTGTTGATCCGTGTGTCAAGATTTATGAGTGTTACTTTCCGCAGTAATTCGTTTATTAGCACTTAGTAATCTACAATAAAGCATATAGTTTTAAACAGGGTTTTTAGCCCAGCAGTCTACATATTGAACCTTCAGGATTAAATGAAATATCAATCCTATCGCGCTAGCATCGATCCATACTATTGATATCTGGATCGATCCACCCACCTCTAAGTAGCAATGGGTACCGGTATCCGGTGCCATAATGGCACCGGATACCGGTACGTGTGTTTTTGCATTTTGTATTCTTTTCTTATGATGATGATTATGAATCTATGTTTCAGTTATTCTTGTTTAGGGATTAGTTCGTAGGTTTTGTGTTCTCATGTTTATTTCAGGTTTAGTTCAGTGTCTAGTCTGTCTCAGTGTCGTGTCTGCGTCTTTGTGCAGTGTTTTCTTGTTTCCTGTTTTATTGTGAAGGTCTGCGTCTCATGTGAGTGTGTTCAGTTTACCTCCCTTGTCTCGTCTCGTTAATTACTCCCAGCTGTGTCCACCACCTGTGTGTAATTTCCTGTGTTTCTCTGTGTGTATTTAAGTCGTGTCTTCTGTCATTGTAGTTGCTGGTTCGTCTGTGTATCCACCATGTCTCACTCGTGTGTTTTCCCTGCTGTCAACTGTCGTCTGCCTCTGCTCGCTCTCATTCTTGTTCAGGTTCGTGTCCAGTAGTTAGTTTGTTCCCAGTATAGTTTAGTCCTTCCTCCGTTTGCCATTTGTCCATTTTTATTTTGTGTTTAATAAACCACCTTCACACCTTTACAAGTGCCTGCATTTGGATCCTCCTTTATTACTTCCACACGGCTCATCTCACTCGCCGTGACAGTACGGTCCAGCCAGATATGGATCCAGCGGCATTCAGCCCACCCAGGGAGCTTCAGGAGGTCGTTATCGATTGCTTCAAAATTAATCAACCTGTGGTTAGAGCATGAGGGAGAAGCGTTTCTTTACACTGTGGAAGCCAACCTACAACACCTTATTGCCGGTTATCCCTGGCTATTGGACTCAGAATTTTGTTCTCCACGAGCTTCACCTTCACCCCCCGGCCGCTACCGCTCGCCCGCTCGCTTCAACGGAGGACATGCCGTCCGAACCGCCGGACGAGGAATTACCCGGCCCGTCAGAGCCGTCTCCGAGAAAAAAGCAACGTTCGCGACGTCGTTCGCACAGCCGGATGTCGGGACATGTAAACAACCGGCAGTGGTGAGTGAGAGGGACACTGTTTCTGCTTTGTCAGATACAAGGACTATTTATTCTGGGGCTATTTTTTTGTGTTTCCACCGAAGATAATAGTGGTTTTTCTGTTTCATCTATGGCTATTGCTTCAAAGACTGTCTTTCCTGAGCCCACGCTCTGTGTTAATGACTGTTTCCACTTTGTTGTTGCCAAGCATGGAGTTACTGAGCCTGGCATTATGAACTTAGAGAATGGAAATGTTTGGGACTCTTTTTCACCTGCACTGGTCCATTCAGGGGAAGCTGTAAACCTCACTGAAACAGTTTTTCCTGACCATGTTCTCCCATCCACACTTTCACCACAGTCTAACGTTGGGTCTGTAACACAGTTAGCAGTTCAGTCAGCAGCCCAGCTGCCCGCAGTTCGGTCAGCCACTCCACCACCTCTTACACCTCCGCTACCATCGCTACCTGTAGCTCAGTTGCCACTAGTTCAGCAGCCTACCCACTCATTCATTCAGTCACCATCCTCACCGTCTCATTACGAATAGGGAACACACTTCACCACTGTACCTGGTGGATCTCTTAAGCTGGCCATCTCAGAGACAGTCACTTCCTCTAGGGCCTCCCCAGAGGCTGGGTGTCAGTCACCAGCCAAGTCTGGACCCCTAGAGGTCAAGACGCCAGCACCAGCAGCTCCACCGGAGAACTCACCAGAACAGTCTCGGCTCTCAGCACCCCCTGAGAGTTCAAGTGAGTTCACCCGTCCGCCTCCATCCTCTGCTGAGTGTATTGGGGAACACTTTCTGCCCTCCGAGGACTGCATCCCACTGTTGCTGCCTGAGTCAAGCCACTGTGCTGCTCAGAGGTCTCTGTACCTGCTGCTTCAGTGTCTGTCTCCACTGGAGGGCTCGAGGAGCTCGTCCAGTCTCAAGCCACGTCAGCTGGGGGTTCGAGAGAACCCGTCCAGCCTAGAGTGTCGTCAGCTGGAGGGCCCGAGTCGCCCGTCCAGCCTCAAGTGTCGTCAGCTGGAGGGCCCGAGTCGCCCGTCCAGCATTATGCCTCGTCTGCTGGGGGGCCCGAGGAGCCCGCCTGCAGCATCGCCGCCTGCAGCATCGCCACTGCCGTCAGGTTCCGTGTATGGGGAAATGTACGCCGACCATCTGTTCAAAGATGGTCGCTCACAGTGGACATAGATGGCTTCTTTCACTCCTCTTTCAAACCATCTGTCCTCTCTGTCCAAAATGTGAACATTGGCATCCTAGAAAGAGTGTCCTTTATCCTTAAGATGCAGATGGACTGCTAAGTCTGTGTTTTGGAGTTTTGTCTTTCGGGTGAACCAGTTTTTGTCTGAGCGTGTTGCTGGGTCTGAAATACACTGGGATGTCATGCTTGGAGAAAACTCTCCTGAGTTTCTCTGATACACCGGCTACATAGGGGATGACAATGTTGTTGCGTCTGTCCTTCTTATCCTCCCTCGCTGGTGTCTGGTCTTCTTTTCTGTGCCTCTTTGCTGACTTTAAGAACGCCCATTTAGGATAGCCGCACGTTTTGAGTGCTTCCTTTACATGTGTGTGTTCCTTCTTTTTCCCTTCAGGCTTAGAGGGAACATGTTCTGCCCGGTGGTGTAGGGTCCTAATTACTCCAAGTTTGTGTTCCAAAGGGTGATGGGAGTCAAAGAGGAGGTACTGGTCCGTGTGTGTGGGCTTCCGGTAAACTTCGATGTTGAGTTTGCCGTTCTCTTCAATGTGCACAGCGCAGTCCAGGAAAGGCAAACAGTTGTTTTTTGTGTCTTCCCTGGTGAACTTGATGTTTTTATCCACAGAGTTAATGTGTGCAGTGAAGGATTCCACTTCTTGTGTCCTGATTTTGACCCAGGTGTCGTCCACATATCTGTACCAGTGGCTGGGTACTCTTCCTTTGAAAGAGCCAAGAGCCTTCCTTTCCACTTCCTCCATGTAAAGGTTGGCTACAATAGGTGACACGGAGGAGCCCATGGCACAGCCATGTTTTTGTCTGTAGAAGCCTTCGTTGTATTTGAAGTATGTAGTGGTGAGGCAGAGGTCTAACAGTGTGCAGATCTGATCGGGTGTGAAGTTGGTCCTGTCTTCCAAGGAGCTGTCTTCTTGTAGTCGTTTTCTGACCGTCTCCACGGCCTCCGTGGTGGGTATGCAGGTGAAGAGAGAGACTACATCAAAGGACACCATGGTTTCATCTGGATCCAGGGTAAGTTTCTGGACCTTGTCAGTGAAGTCGGTGGAGTTCTTGATGTGGTGTGGGGTGTTCCCCACGAGAGGAGTAAGGATGGTAGCAAGGTGTTTTGCAATGTTATAAGTATCTTAAGGATAAAGGACACTCTTTCGAGGATGCCAATGTTCACATTTTGGACAGAGAGGACAGATGGTTTGAAAGAGGAGTGAAAGAAGCCATCTATGTCCACTGTGAGCGACCATCTTTGAACAGAGGCGGTGGTTTACGACACCAACTGTCTGCCATCTATAATCCAGTTTTGAGATCCCTCCCCAGACGTCTTAACGCCGTCTGACATCCTGGGCCATCTGACCTCAGGAATTCGCATGATAAGGTGGGGCCAGGTTTCACAATGAACTCACCCGAAACTCTGGCTGATTGGGACCCACGCCCAGTTTCCCACCTTGGCTCAGGCGATTAGAGGATCATCAGGGGGTCCTTTTGTCCCTCTGTGGGGGGTCACTCCCACTAGGTTTAAATCTGGGACTCACCACCATTTGACCTTAGAACTGAAGAAGCTTCTCGGATGAGAGGTGAAACGTCTTCAAGTAATTTAAAGAAGTCCAGACGCTTTTCTTTGCAAGCTCCTTAGACTACGATGATCTGGATGACTGAGAACCTTCACAGGCAATAATAATAATATTATTCATTCAGTTCATTCCGAACTACGCGGGCAAAACTGCCCCTTTAAGGGACCTGATAAAGAAAGGTGGGCGTTCGAAACCTTAAGACTGAATTGCCTTGGACGTCCGCAACAGAAACCGCGTTCATTTCACTAAAACAAGACTTGTCGAGAGCCACTGACCTGGCCACACCTAATTATGACAAACCATTCTACTTAAATGTTTCTGAAACACACGGAATCGTAAACGGTGTGTTGTTTCAGAAAAAAGGGTGTGGGAGAGATGTACTCATGTATGTCAGTATAAGACTGAATCCAACAGAAACAAGACATCCCACATGCACACAACATGCAGCTGGGGTCGCAAAAATAATACAGAAAACAGCACACATAGTGAGAGAACACCCATTAAAAGTACTGACCACACATAGTGTAGTGGCATACGTGAACTCACAAGCACTTACCATGACATCACTGACACAACAGAGATTGAGTAAAGTTCTAGATGCACCAAATCTGACATTTACACACAAAGGAATCAATATGGCAGATTTAATGGGGTCAGGAGAACCACACAACTGCGTCAAAAAAGCGGAAGCTGAAGAAAAGATCAGAGAAGATCTGAAGGTAGAGCCCATCCCGGAGCTGAGGACTGGTTCACAGATAGATCCTGCCATCAAGATGAAGAAGGACTGAAAGCAGGCTACGCCATAATCTGCCAACAAGGAACTGAATTTGAGGTCAAAGAGGCCAGGAGACTTGAAGGGCAACAGTCAGCACAGAGAGCAGAAGTAATAGCATTGAGTCAAGCCCTGAGACTGGCTAAGGATAAGAGAGTGAACATCTACATGGATTCAGCCTACACATTTGGAGCAGCCCACGTGGAGCTCGCTGGAAAAGAGCGGGGTTCAGAACGATAGGAAATGCGCCCATTTGCCACAAGAAAGAAATGGAGGAACTGGAAAAAGCCTTGGACGACCCGGACGAGGTGAGTATCATAAAATGCAAGTGACACTCACAAACAACGAACATAGTGGCCAAAGGAAATCAGAAAGCAGACGAAGCCACCAAGGAAGCAGCAGGTTACAAAGCACGAAGGCAAATGGTGCAGGTAATTGCTGAAGAGGAATCAAGCACCAATGTGCTGGAGGAAGCCAGACAGGCTCAAGAGGAGGCATCCCCGAAGGAAAAGGGGGTGTGGCAGAACCGAGGAGCCTGGAAAGAGGGAGGCCTATGGAGAGGAGCAGATGGGCGACCTGTCCTGACAGCCAAGATGGCGAAACAAAAGATAACAGAGGCGCACGGGCTCAGCCATGTGGGAGTGGCTCAGATGGAGAGGAATCTGTGTCACTGGTGGCCCCCATATTTGAGAGACATGATAAAGGAGAAAGCCAGGATGTGCCTGATTTGTGGGGCCCACAATCCAAAGCCAGTGATAAAGCCAGAAGCAGGTAAGTTTCTCATTCCAGAGAGACCAGGAGAGGAGATTGTCATTGACTTTACAGACATGATTGACATGGGCCCTGGGGGAGTCAGGTATTTGTTGGTGTGTGTAGATGCTCTAACCGGTTGGCCAGAAGCATGGGCTACCAAGATGGAGGATGCTAGAAGTGTGATTAAGTATTTAGTCACCCATTACATCCCCAGGCCTGGGTTTCCCAAACGCATTAGATCAGACAATGGGACCCACTTTAAGAACCAAGACCTGGCGGAGGTGGAGAGGATGTTGGGAGTGCAGCATAGGTTTGGGACACTGTATCATCCTCAGTCTCAAGGGAAAGTAGAGAGAATGAATCTAAATTTGAAAAACAAATTGGGTAAAATCTGTGCACAGATGGGGTTGAATTGGGTTGCAGCCCTGCCAATTGCTCTAATGACCATAAGATGTTCTGTTAACCAATCCACGGGTTTCATGCCCTATAAGCTGCTGACGGGAAGGCAGTTTCTGGCGCCCTGGACAGCGGTCCCGGTGGAACAAGGCACTAAAAGTAACAGGTCTCATACAGAATATTGGAATGAATTAAAAACTCTTGTGTCTAGTTTCACACAACAGGTGGCCTCTGGAGTACATGCTGTGGACAGAGCGGTCCCAGACGCGAAAGCGGTGTGACTGAAGGTCATTAAATGAAAGCGGAAAGAGCCCAGGTGGACGGGTCCATACGAGGTGACTGCCCGAACAACAACAGCAGTTCAACTGAAAGGAAGGGGCGACACCTGGTTCCACTGGTCGCAGTGTGCTGTGGCGGACGAGAGCTTGGTGGAGAAAAGCTCGTCTCCACCTAACACAGGTGTTAACAAAACAGAGGCATAATAAACCCTCTCACCTGTGCAACGGGCCGACCAGCAGTCTACCTGGAAGGCCGAAGAAAGAAGAGGAGCACCGCAGAAAACCATCCGAACAGCAGAAAGGAGTGGTAACAAATTGAGAACTCCAAAGGGAGAGAAATTTTACGCTAAAGTACAAAAGAAATTCACACAACACAATGCCATCACACGAATCAGAGATACATAATGAAAAGAAACGTATTAAAATGTTCCTTATAACCACATGTTTGCTGTATGCAATAATATTGACCATGGCCGTGTGTTTTCTTGTTTATCTCTTGCAGAGCACCCCACGTGACTTGTCCAAACACGGAGGCCAGCCCAGCACCGTCTGAGACACCGATTACCGATACGGGGCCGTCAAAAAGATCAAAGCGCGAGGTGTCAGGTAAACGGGATAGGTGCCTCAGCACATATAAGGGAATAGAACTGGACTACGTTAAAGGGTGCACAAGCTCATTCACGTTCGACTTGTGTGAGATCATTAATTGTAAAGGGACAAATAGCAGCTGGAGGGGATATGATGTGTGGGTTTGTAGCCACCCCATGATATGCACCAGGGGAGGGAGCCCTCGTTCCAGTCCAGGGATTCGTCGTTCAGTGAGGGCCTACACGGCTGGGCAGTGGTGTTTCTGGAATAGTGTTGTGAGTTGGACAGGAGCGGGCTGGCAACCACAGGTGCCCGAAAACCTGAAGGGAATAGCAATTCAGAGGGATTTTTCTGCCTCACAGAACCCTGTCACACTTTCCCTAGGGCCGTGGAGCATGCTGCCCAAATCTAATAGCCCGGGGAGGCGTGTTTTATTTGGTAATTGGGGTGGACGTGTCGGGAACTGATCCATTTGGGGTAATTAGAGTAAACTTGGTCAGTCCCAAACCTAAGTCGGTCATAGGAAGTTCACAAACACAACAGGGCAATTGGGAAACGGGTCATCAACTGTAGGACCAGAGGAGCAAGAACCAAAAGGGAGAAAAGTCCTGACGGTGGATTACACTAGGTTGAAGCCTCAGGACCTAATTGAGCGTGCCACCGGCTTCAGTGACAGTAACTTCTGGCTGGACTGGGTGGCTCAAAATGCTAAAGAACAACATGTCTCTGATTGTGTTGCCTGTGCTTCAGCTAGACCACGTTTGTTCACGGAGCCCGCACCACTGTATCCAGAGGACAAGTGGGGCTATGACTGCATGTTGCGGCTGACTAGAGAGGCGGTGAGTACTGGAAACTGCACTCTCTTGTTTAGTTTATTCCCCCCAATTCACAAGCAGACTTAAGTAGGACCATTCATGCCAAAACAAGACAACTATACATATTTTAAATTCTCAACAACGGACACAGTAAAGTACAAGTTGGGAGATATTGACCGAAGCTGGTGCTCTGTTACACTCACGGGGAGAACCACAAACAATGTAAGTGATGCCACCATAATTGGAACATGGGCGAAAAGTGGGCTATATTATTACTGTGGACGCAATACCCTTTTGGTTCGTGTTCCTGTGGGAAGTGTGGGGACGTGTGCCATGGTGTGATTAGGAGCTTCACTCATGCTAATCGGGAACACAGTAAAAGCCATACCACAACGCAACACACGCACTTTGGCGGCCAGATGTAAGAGACACATTTTGGCAAAGAGAGGGACACAGGAGACACATGCTTATGACCGTAGAATGAACTCACCCACCTGGATTGACTTAATAGGGGTGCCCAGGGGAGTTCCAAATGAGTATAAACTGGTGGACCAAGTAGCTTCAGAATTTGAAAGTATATTCATATGGATAACTCCAAATAAGAATGTTGATCGCATAAACTATGTCCATTATAATGTGCTGAGACTCTCTAACCTAACCAGAGACGCCATGGAGGGGTTCGCGGAGCAGATGGGTCCGACCTCGTTGATGGGAGTGTAAATCGAATGGCCCTTGACATGTTGTTGGTGGAGAAAGGGGGCGTGTGTGCCATGTTTGGAGACATGTGTTGTAAATGGCCTGGCCTGCTTTTGTATAGCGCTTTACTCAGTCCTTAAGGACCCCAAAGCGCTTCACACTACATTCAGTCATCCACCCATTCACACACACATTCACACACTGGTTGTACCTTCATCCCCAACAACACTGCTCCAGATGGCTCAGTAACCCGAGCTCTGGAGGGGCTGAAAACTTTGTCTAAAACCATGCATGAACACTCAGTAATTGACAACCCACTGGAGAGCTGGATGACATCCGTGTTTGGACAATGGAAGGGGTTTGTTATGTCTGCAATGCTTTCTATTGCCGCTTTTTTAGGGATCTTGGTCACCTGCGGGTGTTGTCTCATTCCTTGTGCCAGAGGACTGCTGGAGAAGGTAATAACGAGGGCCGTGGACTCCGGACCGATGGGTCCGGTGGTCATGATGCCACTGGTAGAGTTGGAGGCGGCCAAATGGGCCGAGGAGTGACACAGCCCAAAGTATGGTGACCTTCCTGTCAGAAGGTCAAGAGAGGGAATGTGGGAATAAAGAAAGTATTTTACTGCTACATATAGCTTTCATCATTATCATTGCATTAAAACGTTCATTAAAAGCTACCGGCATTAGATTAAAACTTTTACTAAAGGTGCAGCTATAATCATTTTATACACACATTGCATTGTGCTCATGAAGAGTTGATGCTCAGTCCATTTAAAGGTCTTAAGCTTCATTTGGCGCGATGTCCCGACGATCCATGGTGTAAGTGACTTGGAGCAGCAGAAGGTTAAAAAGGCATACACGCTTACAAACATAAATGATCATAAAGATAGGCCAGGCCAAAGGCCTGGAATTCATTTACCTTCTAACTGCATTTGAGTTTGCCTAGTAACAGGTGACAGAAGAAGAGTCGAGAAGATTGCAAGCCCACAGGGACCATCTGGAGGGTGAAACAAATTGCCATGTATGGAAGAATGTGATAGAAAGAGGAACTTCTCTGTTTTTAGCTTTTTAATTGACCATTTACTGTAACTGATCCATGTCATATTCTTGTTAACGCATGAAGGGGCAGAACCCTGATGTATTAAAAGCAGTCTGAAGTGTATTTTTGGGCGAAGATCTATGCTGATGTGTTGCAGTGTATATCTTTCCACGCCTGTATTCAATAAAATCATTGTTTGACTGCACTCTTCTGGGCCAGTGTTGGTTTGTTCTTATCCTCAATATTTAGAATTCGGGACACAGTGTAGCAGAAATGATGAGGATGATGATGGCAGCAGCAGCCATTCTTCTCTACGCGACTAGCTTAATGTTGTTCGTTTGTAATTTACGTTGTGTAGGCTAACCACATTATTAAATTAATGCATGTAAGGTGAACTAGCAAACACCGTCGTAGCTACATGCGGCTGTCTTCTTGTTTGATGGCAGATACTCCCTTCACCCTGGCCAAAAAGGCTAAAATGACTAAAGAAAAAGTGGAAAACAGTTAAACATGAGAGGTTTTTGGACAAAGGTTTCGTTTAATGTAGGTCATGCTATCAAGTCGAACCCCAAGTTGGCATTCATGCTCAGCGACTATACTCAGGTTTACCCACCTCTCTGACTGCAATAATGACAATAATTTGCGCAAAATCTACTTCAAATTGTATTCAGAAAGGACTTGGATCTAAAGACCAAGCACTCAGATTTGTCAGAAAACTTTCCCTGTGGCTTCTATACAGCCAGACTTCCCAACCATGAGCTCCCCGCCCCCTTGTTGGCCATTAGAAAGAACGTTGTCCTGATGATAAAAGAAACTCACAAATTGCCCCTTTAAAGAATTACGTGGCATTTGCCCTTCCATGAGCCTGGCTCTGCTGGCTCTTCCTGTTAAAAAGGAGTTTTTCCTTACCACTGTCGCCTAGTGCTTGCTCGAAGGGGGCTTGTCGAGTATTGTGGTTTTCTCTGTATTATTGTAGGGTCTTGACTTCGCAATATAAAGGTGATTGGTGTTGCGATTTGGCGTTGTGTAAATAATATTGAATTGAAATAGTCAGAGCCCTACTTACATATACATCTGTAATTACAAAATCTTCACGCTATTAAACTGGGCTGATATTACTGATGTATCACAGACCAGATGTGTCAGTTTTAGACATTTCTTAGAAACATTACAGCCATTATTGAAAGATGGTAGGCAAGGTTGTGTCGTGATGTTATATTTGAACTTTTAAATATTAATATGCCTCAACAACTCTCAGACCGCCTACTGTTAACCACTTAATGCCGTAATTGGTGTGGTAATGGTAACCCCCTCCATGAGTCTGAATATGGATGCGTGATGCAAACCACCTCCTTCCGGGCGTAATAAATAAATAAATAAACAAGGACAGAGCTCATATTTTCTCCAGATTCACTTTGAGCTCAATTGGATCATCGCACCTTAAGTGCAGGAAACTCCCGAGCCGGTCCACAAGCACTCTGACAACCTTTCCCTCCTCTTTGTCTCCTCGTCTTTTTATTCCCTGCTCCTCTCTTCTCCTGTCTCCTCATTTATCCCCTCATTCACTGTGAGCCACATGAATAAAATAGCGAACAAGCTTGTGATTTCTCTTGATGCACAACAACGCACGCACACACTCATGCTGCCTTCAGTTAAAGCGTGCCGCTTCCCTTCTCTGTGCTGTGCACATCGTTATGTATGAATCACGCCGCATGATCAGAATACAGATGAAACGCGCATGTGCACGTGTGCATGTGTGCTTTCATTGACGCCCTCTCCATGTCCAACTTCATTCATCTTTCCGGCAAAGCACCATGGGTAATTGTGAGCCGTTACTTCATCTCGCTGTTTTGGTATGCTTTGTAGCGCAAAGCTGGTGTGTCTGTTTCACTTTCTCCTTCCCTCAGTATGTGTGTGTGTGTGTGTGTGTGTTTGTCTTGATCGACTCCATTTCTGCAGCACTCACACTCTTCTCGCTTCTGCTTCTGTGATGACAAAGCACACCAAAGTCAAACTGTATTACATCACTGATGCATTTCCAACATGAGGCTATGTTCTTCTCCTCCTCCTCCTCTACCTCGTGTAGTCTGGGCTGAAAGTCACCAGAGGACAGGCGATTCACATTGAGGAGACTGAGTTGTGTAACGTCTTGATATTTAGGGCAGTGGTGCCTGGTTATGCTTAGGTATCACACATACTGGGAAGATGTAAAGTGAATCCTTAGAAGTACAAAAACCCTAAACTGTGGGCTCGGTGGGGCTATTAAAGACCAGGATGCACAGGTTTTTGCTGGGTTAAATCCCTGTGCACGCACAGGCTGGGAACATCTCAGCAGTGAGAGTGGATGACTAATACTACTCCCACCCATTCACTCCCCTCCCTTCTCTCTTTGTCCCCTCACTTTCACACACACCTACACATCCCTTCACAAAACAGCCGCTGGGTTTCCCTCGAGCGTGATGCTTAAAAAAGAAAAAAAAAATCACCTAATAACTTCTCTTTAGTCTTCCTTTCCTTCGCAGTGCTTTTGGGAACATCAGATGTGCTGTGCCGACGTAGCGGTGGCACCCACATATCTGTAGTAATCCACATCGCGGCACTGACGGCCAGGCGCCACAATGAAACAGCATCTCATCGTTAATTTATGAAATGACAGTCAATGGGGAAAAATTCAGGAACAGTGCAGTAGCAGAAACCATCTAACACTGTGATGAAACCGGCTCTCACGAGGCCCATTTAGGCGAGGGTTCCCTCTGCTGCAGAGGAGAAGTTTATTAAAGTTTCAGAAATCACCAATTAACAGCAGCTCAGCTTGGAGCCAGCATCAGCCCTTCACAGAGGTTGAATCACAGCCTCATCTCATCTGTTCAGTGGAGGCTGCGTGAATCGGGCTTGATAAAGAAATCCCTGCTGATAGATGTGCTCGGGAGATGGACAGCTAGACCAGTGGAAGTTCTGAGTTTGATCTGGTGAGTACAAATCTGTGTAAGAGAGGGTTCATGGATGATATCTGAACGTATGGTTCCCACTGTGAAGCATAAAGAAGGAGCTCTAAGGATGTGTGAGTGAAGAGGCTCAGGGAGGGGCAGCCATCTTTTTCCCCTCACCCTGACAGGACAAAGACATGCTGTGGAAGAGAGCAGGTGCAAAACAAAAACAAAAAAAGTCAAGCAAAAGTAGAAAATACAGAGATCCTCCCAAGGTTAATGAAACCAAACTAAAACTTTCCATCCATCCCAGGGTCGCCAGGGGGCTGGAGCCTATCACAGCTGCCTTAGGGTGAGAGGCAGGGTAAACCCTGCACAGCTCACCAGTCTGACGCAGGGCTAACACATCGAGGCAGACCATTCACACCTATAGGCAATTTAGAGTTACCAATTAACCTAACCTCACTAACTTGATGTCTTTGGACTGTGGGAGGAAGCTGTGGGAGGGAGAAGTACCCGGAGACAACCCACGCAAACTCCACACAGAAAGACCTGATGGTGGAATTGAACTCAGGACCTTCTTGCTGTGAGTAAACAGTGCTAACCACCGTGCTGTTAAACTGAAAATAAATGTGAAAAAAACATTTTCATTAATTAAAGTGATTAAAAAAAACCTAGACTTATCTTTGTGAAGAAGGAAAGGAAGAAACTGGGATTCTCAGTTCATCCAGTTTTCACAATAAGGCAGCAGCAAGCAATTTCATGGGCTGATCCAGGAGTTGAAGCTACTGCTAGCTGTGTGTCTGAGCTAAAACAGAAGTTATCAGTGTTGTTTTACATAAAAAGCACAAAAAAATGAGCAGGCAAGACCAACCACCTGTGGTTGGATCCTGTTCAGAATGGTACAAATGTTTCATGGAACTGGTTAAATTCATAGAAATCTAGCTGTCACTGTAAAACTTTCTGATCTGCACTGACCCAGATCTGATGAGCTGAAGCAATGACTCATCTCAACGCTGATCTTGTCGCACTGAGGAGTTCCTACACCAGTCACAGGCCGCGATGATTTTCCTCTTGTTTCTTCTTGTTTCTCTTGAACTAAGGTCTTAGGGAGCTTTTCTTCAGATTGAATCACACGCTGAATCACCAGTGGCACGCTAGTTTCTTTCCCAAGCAGGAAAAAACATACATTATTCAGCACGCTGCTGTAGGATTAAGAGGAGGACACTGACTTTTCAGGCCTACCAAATCCCTGCTGCACTGAGGCTGTGTGATTCGGTAGTTAGCAATAGCTCCAGGGAGCCATAACTCTGCTTTGATTAAAGGTCTCAGTGAAAGGTCAAGAGGGAGAGGGAGGCTGAAAGAGCACAAGAGAGCAAATTGATGGACTACAGAGAGCTTTTGGTTGATGGGAATGCAAATGCCCCTCTTCACAGTCCAAGTGAAGCTTGAAGTGAGTGGGTATACTGCTGTGATATCATAATGAGTTGGAATGACTGTGCTCTAAAAACATTTTAAAATAATCTCCTTCATTACCTTTCTGTGGAGCTCGTAAAGTCCTATTTAGTCAAAACAAACAGCCAAATGTTTCTAGTTATTATTTTTTATTCCCCAATTTCTGCACCTGTGCGAGTTTAGACTTTATTTCATTTTTATTTCCCCTGTGGGTTTTGTGTTTCTGCTGCTGTTTTCGTTTTCTGTTCTTTTTCCATCCTTGTGCCTGCCATGGAAGATTTCGGGACACAGGAAAAAATGGACCATGAGTTTGGGAGAATTTTTATAACTTTTCTCTATATTTTCTCAGAATTGTATCAAAATCAGAACTTTTTTCTCATAAGTTTCTTTTGGCATTTAGCCTTTGATCTCAGAATTTAGATTTATTTTAGAATTCTGAGTTATTTCTCAGGATTCAGGCTTTAATCTAAAAAAAATTTGGACATATCTCAGAATCTAGATCTTTTTTCTCAGAAATTAGACTTTGATCTTAAAATTAGACACATTTTAAGATTTTATTTTCTCAGAAGTCAGACTTATCTTTTTCTCTCAGAATTCTGACAAACTGAAAACATTTTTCAGATTCTTTTCTTAGAATTCAGATCTTAATCTCACAATCTCTCTCAATTCAGTAACACTAAACTTTGATTTATTTTTTAGAATTCTGTTTTTCTGAGCATTAATTTCAAAATTCAGATTTATCTTTTTCTCAGAATTCAAACATTAATCAGAATTTTGACTTTTTTTCAGAATTTAAAATGTATCTACCAGTTCTCTATGACTATAATAAATCAGTCGCTTCAGTGTGTGTGTGTGTGTGTGTGTGTGTGTGTGTGTGTGTGTGTGTGTGTGTGTGTGTGGTTATGCAGCTTGTTGTCTTTGCACCTCCATCTCAGTTCCCAGAATTCTCTGTGTTCCACTTTCGGGCTGGATTTTGGACTTGGGTTTTGTCTGCCCTTTGCTTGAATTGTCAGCCTTACCTTACTACCTATGTTACTGACTTTGGGTTTCAAGGTAGGTATATTACTATTTTAACTTACGAACTCTAATTTCTGGTGGAAAAAAAAAAGTCAAAATTGAGAAAATTTCAAGTTATCAAGGGAAAACTTTGAGATGATAATTCTAAATTATGAAAATTTCATTTATTAGAAATTAATTGAAATGTTCCTACTATAGACCTAGTTTCCTATTTAAATTTCGTAATTTAATCAGCTGAAGGCATGTGTTTTTCTTTTTATGTTTAACTGTCAATCCTGACAATCCTGCTTTTTGTTTTGTAGTTATTCCATGAGTAGGTGGTATTAATGTGGTTTTTGCATTTTATCTGGGATATATTAACTGTAGTTTATGGAAGCCTATTTTCGACAATTTAAAAAAAAAAAAAAAGTAACCATAACTCAAAATTTTGACTTATTAACTCAAAAAGTGACTCAAATTTCAAGTTAGCGCTGCCAATCAGTAATCTACGTGAATGACGTTGTTTACTTGTTACCCGGAAGCTGAAGCCCTCAGCTACAAATGCTACAGCTAACCTAGTATTAGCTTAGCCAATACTAACTTAGCTAATACAGTATTACAGCCAGTCATGAATGCACAAATTCCTGAGTATTTTTAGCGTGGCTTCACAAATGATGAAATCCTTCTGTTATTAGTTGAATCACTTGGCGTTACTATCAGCAAATGTACTCTCGAAAGCGCCAATTTGTTGCTATACATTGGTAGCTCACAATCCGGTTTTGAGTGCGAATTTCGCCACAAAAAAAAGTATCCATATCTCGAAATTTCACATTTTCTTTTCTCAAAATTTCAAGTTAATAAGTCAAAACTTCGAGAAAATAACTCGAAATTTTTAGTTATCAAGACGGGGTTTTTTTGTACGGGCTTCCATAGTAGTTTCTAAGTAAGTGTACATGTAAGTAAATTAGTCTTTAAAAAAAAAATTCCAAATCATGAATTCAGACGACTTTATAAAATCCGGAAAGTCGTCAGTGACTCACCCTTCAGACACTATCACTCAATTGCTGATTACAAATGTAACCTTTAGCTACTGTGACACCAGTATGAGCAACGTCCACAAGTCCTAAGTTTGAGGCTTTTTTAAAAATATACTCTGCAGATTCAGCTCACATCTAAATCCCATTCATTTATTCACATGGCCCATCACAGCTGTAACAATCTGTCATGCGCTCATATTTTGGCTGTTGCACTCCATTCCTCTCTTCTTATGCCCATCTGTCCATAAAGTGCAACATGTCCTGTTTTCCTGCCTCGGGGTTTTCCCCAACCGTATCTGTGCATTCATTTATCAGTCACAGCAGCTGGACTCAGACCTGTGTGTTTTAGCGACTACCCTCCAGTTTCTGGCTGGGGTCCTCTGGATGGAGTCCAGGTCATGGTGACCAGCTGCTGTTCTGCTTTAATAGCTCTTGCCCAGACCATGTAGTCACCAGATGGCCTCTCACCTCTGGACACATGTTGCCTTCAGTCAATCAATCCAACTTTATTTCATTTTTTTCTTATTTTAATACTTCTATTGTGACAAAATAATAATTTTTAGATATATTCAGCTGTTGCCATAAAGATTATGCTATCAAGACTCACACCAGCATTTCCTATTGTTAGCTGGACCCTCTGTTTCCTTCAGAGAGGTCTTAATGGTTTGAAGCATGTATTCAACAAGGTGCTGAAAACATTCCTGAGAGATTTTGGTCCATATTGAGACGACAGCATCACACAGTTTTGTTGGCTGCACATCCGTGCTGTGCTCTGTTCGACTGAGATCTGGTACCTGTGTGGAGGCCGTTTGAGTACAAAAAATCACTGTCATGATCAGGAAACCACCTTGAGATGATCTGAGCTTATCAACATGGTTTGTTGTCCTGCTGGAAACAGCCATCAGAAGGTAGTATGCTGTGGTGATAAAGGGATGGATACAGTCAGCAACAACACTCAGGCAAGAGTTAAAATGATGCTCAGTAGGAGCTGAAAATGTAGGATGCATGATGGATCCAAGCTTTAGTGTCATTTATGCTCGGCTGGCACCTAGTGTGGTCTTCTGCTGCTGTGCATTCAGAGATGCTCTTCTGCACACCTTGATTATAACGAGTGGTTATTTAGGCTACCATAGCCTTCTTACCGGCTCAAAGCATCAACACAGCATTTTCTCCCAGAGAACTGCCGCTCACGGGATATTTCTCTTCTTGCGATCTTGAACATGCTCTGTAAACTCTAGAGATGTTTGTGTCGGAAAATCCGATCAGCAGTTTCTAAAATACTCAGAGCAGCCTGTGTGAAATCCACAACCACATTCAAAGTTACTTAAATCACACTTCTTCCTCCATTCTGTACTCAGTTTGAACTTCAGCAGGTCGTCTGGATCATGACAGGTTGGTTAATTAAATATTTAAATGATATATTGTGGCTGGTGAGTGAATAAAAAATTCTATTTGGTATGACTTTTTTTTTTATCTCATATTTTGTTTTCCCTTAAATGTCATGTGATCTAGAGCAGACAGACTGCACTACATGATTAAATATAAGCTCAGACCAGATCTTCAATCTGTTGCTTGCAGAGCTTGTGAAAGGGGGGAATAAAAATCATTTCTTGTCTGGAAAAACAAAGATAATATTTTAATTTTATAGCTCAGTCTTTACTCCTAATAGTGCATTTTGACTATCAGTCATTCTTAAAGCCCTACAGGCTGTGTTCAAAGGGCCTGCTTTGTCCTACATACAATTACAATTTAACCATATTCAGCTTTCACAGCTTTCTTAAGAAAAGTAAAGAAATTAAGTAACTGATTAACGATTACGTTAAATAGCAACTTGTAAAAGTAGGTTTGCTTTTTTCAGTTCACCCTGTAATCTTTTTAAGCAATCACAGAATGACAACTGCTTTACTGCAACTATTCTTTACTGCAATTTCTCTTGATGTAAAATGTCACAGCGCAGCTCAGGGGAAGGATGAATGAGACTAAATCACATATAAATTTAAGATTTATTTAACAGGCTAGAGAATGAAGAAAAAAAATATAAACATCAATCACTTCAGTATCGCCTGCAACTCTTGGTTGAATGGAAAATGCATGTTGTAAAAAACAAATGGACTCAATATCTAAGTAACCAGCACCAGAGTGTCTAATTTTTTTATGACGTTTAAGAGCGTGAAGTCAGAAAGTGGTCAGCGAGCGGTAACAGGAACTCACGCCAGGCCCAGTGGCGTACCGTATACGCACATGGATGACACACGGTTGTGTCTTTTTGCCCATAGGTCCTACTATTCCAGTTAATTCGTGTTAAGGCGACTGGCAGGACTGAATGTGTGTGTGGCCCCTGCTGTGAGTGATGTGGCTGAAGGAGTTTCCCGCAGAGTGCTACAGTGGTGTTTTGTTGTAAGTCAAGAGGCAGCCAAGGACCCCAGTGTGTGTGTGTGTGTGTGTGTGTGTGTGTGTGTGTGTGTGTGTGTGTGTGTGTGTGTGAGAGAGAGAGAGAGAGAGAGATGGAGAGAGAGAGAGAAACTGTATAATGCTGGCAGAGGGGAAAAAGTGAAGATAGACAAAACAGTTATTGCTACCGATATTGCTCTCAGGAGCGAAGGGATCCGGGGAAAATTACAAGAAAGATGGACTGAAACGAATAAAAATCACAACAGGGGGAAACCATAAAGAGAGATAAATAAAGAATGAGAGAGGAATGCAATCATACCTTTCTGCAAACTCCATAAAGTCAATAAAATAACTTATAAATAAAAGTGGAGACCGTCTCAGTGCTTACAAACAGCACACAAAGTGTTCTGCTGTAGCCTGACCGGGAAAATCAGGTGATAGCTACCTGTAGGCAGGGCTTTGTCCTCTGTCCATACAACAGAAGGACATGTTGTCTTTAATCTTCTCATAAAATGAAATGTTGTGCTTTTGGAAATGTCTTTGTACTTCAAGGCTTCTGTTTAGGTAGATAGTAACTGTGGTGTTATACAGTAGAGAACAAGTCGAACTTACGTTCGATGTATAACCTATATGAGAGAGATAGCCTTTATTTGTCAGTTGCAGGTCTTTTGCCCACAACCGAGATGACAGACCTTGCCGACCGTACATAAAATACAAAAATCATCACATTGGGGAGACAGGTCAGGCTAGGTAGCGAGGAAAAAAAACATCGAAATGTGTAACACAGAAGGATAATACAGGAATGCACAGGTATCAACACACCATAACACAATAAACACAGCATGGGATAGTGTTCCAGTGTGTACATCTGATCTGGGACCGCTGCAATCTTCGACTGCGCCTCCAGCTGACCCGATGTCCACATCATGGGGGAGGTAAGCGTTGGAGGTGGCGTTGGATAGGGAGGGTGATGCGTCAGTGAGTGCTTATCAGTATCAGTATATATGTGTGTGTGCGTGTCCATAGTTCAGCTGAGACAGTGTCCTTCGCCCCGCCAGGCTAAGTGAACAGTCTTCCAGCCAACCCAGGTGGCCTTGTAGGGAATGGGAAGGAACAGACTCAACACAGTCGTTATCAGGGAGTTTTTGTTCAGCTCCGGCCTTGAGCCCACAGCTGGCGCCGAAGGGGTAGCCGCATTATGATGGTGATTTTTCTTTTGCAAACAACTCGTGAGAATTTCAAGCTGTTTTTAACACTCCGACACTGGTCTGTCAATCTC
Source organism: Maylandia zebra (assembly GCF_041146795.1). Classification (NCBI taxonomy): domain Eukaryota; kingdom Metazoa; phylum Chordata; class Actinopteri; order Cichliformes; family Cichlidae; genus Maylandia; species Maylandia zebra. The sequence continues at coordinate 27,812,487 of NC_135169.1, forward strand.
CTGTTAATAGCTGCGAGTTTCTCCGTGATGTTATTAGCCGTCGATTCTGTGGTCTTGTCACTCTTTTGCTCACAGAGCAGATTCTGAGACCTCGCGACCGCAGCCAACTGATCCGAGATGTAATCCAGCTTCCGCCCAGAGATGTTGTTCTGAGTTGATTCTTTCCTGATGTAATCCAACATACATACGCTCAGAGGTCTTATTCTGAGCATTCACTGCAGTCGTAAGCGCCTCCAAGCTCTTAACCATGCTGCCTTCAGTGAGCCCTTTCTGAGAAGTCGCACCTGTCGTTCCAATCCCAGCGGGCAGCCTTGTGGGGGTTTGAACAGGTTTCCGCTCTCTTAATTCTCCGATAAGCCAGGGCCAAGCCAGCTCCGATCAGCAAGAACCCTGTTATCATGGTTCCGAATAGGTAGATATCTTCAGCGTCTTCGATCGACAGTCCCGCCAGGCACACGATCCTCTGCCACCCGTCCATCGTGTATCCGGCAGGGAAAGTCCCTCCAGGGCACTCGGGTTCTCCCGAGCCCAGACTTCTCGTTAAAGGGTGTCAATAGCATTCAGAGACCAGTTGATCAAATCCATAATTCTCTTTTAGGTTTTAGACACAGACTGTGAGAGGGTGTTCCAGGGAAAGTAATACAAAAAAACCACGAGACTAGACAAGGACATAAGAACTAGCAGGGAAGATAAGGGAGAGGAGAAAAAGTCCATCCGCCTCCTCCGAGAGCCAAAGAAAAAAAATATATGTATATGCACTGTGTTGGGTCATTGTGAAGACGTTGTTTTCACTACATTTAGCACTGATTTGCCCTCATTTCAACTATCTCTGTGCAACCCAAACAGAGAGAGCTTCATTAGCGTTAGTATACCTTTCTAATCAGGAAGACATCAGGGCTTTTTATCTGTCTGCACACTCTGACTAGGGAGGGATTACGTAGCACGAACATCGTTTTCCTGCGGAAAAGATCTAGCATTGATGTAGTTACCACTAATATAACACCTACTATAAATACTTAATTCAGTGTTTAGGCTGCTGCAAACATCTGTTTGGTATTGAAAAATGATTTATCCATACACAGGGACAATAACTACATTTAATCTAAGAAAACTCAATTCTGTTTTTTTAGGACAGTAAAAAAACCCAGAACATTTCCCATCAATGAACAGAAACTTTCTGTTTTATAATTATAGCACATTCAGGGAAATGAACTACCAGAACTTTCTGTAGTTTTACATTTTTATTTCTTGGTGTTCAAGCTAAAAGAGCTGTGTTGACAGACTTCTTTCATTTATCTTTTTTCCATTCTCATATTTTGACGTCTCAGGGCTCAGATGCTTCAGTGCTGCATGTAAGATGAGTTTGACATCTCTGCACTGAATGCTCCGCTATGTTCACCAACTTGTGGTGAGTAGACCGCAACAGCTGCTTATCGTTACTTAAACCCACTAATCAGGTTGTTAAAGCAATGAAAGTAATCCATAGAAAAGCTAAAAACCTACTTTTCTGTTAGCAGGTATGCTAGTTTGTTAGCATGCTACCTAGCTAGCTAAAAGGAGATTTTCATCACACTCTTCAGTTTTTTCTTTGTTTGTTTGTTTGTTTTTGGCGCGGCTGGCATCAAATATGGACCCACCTTTGAATTACAAAAGCTAGAGTGGCAGCTTTTTAAAGATGGAAGAAAACGGAGGCAGAGAACATGTGCGTGTGTCGGTGTGTGAATGTGAAAGGGTGATGCGGTCGGACAGGCTGTTGTCACAGTGAGCAGCTGGAGGTTAGGACCCCACTGTGCCACACCAAGGCTATCTGACACACGCACGCATACACATAACCACGCACCTGTCGGTCCAAATTACTGTTAACATGGGTGACTTGAGAGCCACACTGGGGCGTCAGATGAAAATAGCTCACTCTTCTTATTCATAGAATGAACAGCTTTGACGCTGAGTGAAAAGGGCAGTGCGGGTGCGTGTGGTGAACCAAAGCTGCATGTCAGTGGACATAAACGTGTCACTTGGACTCTTTGTTGTGGCTTAAACGAGCTCTGAAGATCCTGTCAGTGATGCTGCGGTAAGAAATTATTACTTTAGCAATAATTCAAATGAAGATATGAAAACGCTTCACCATCCATTCATTATCCACTTTACTGTTTATCCATCCATTCGCTTCCGCGTATCCTTTTCAGGGTCGCGGGGGGCGCTGGAGCCTTTCCCAGCTGCCATAGGGCGAAAGGCGGGGTACACCCTGGACAGGTCGCCAGTCTGTCGCAGGGCTAACACACAGGGACAGACAACCATTCGCGCTCACATTCACTCGCACATTCACACCTAATGGCAATTTGGCTTTTCCAATTAACCTATCCCCACAAGCTGCATGTCTTTGGACGGTGGGAGGAAGCCGGAGTACCCGGAGGGAACCCACACAAACACGGGGAGAACATGCAAACTCCACACAGAAAGACCCCGGCCTGATGTTGGAATTGAACTCAGGACCTTCTTGCTGTGCAGCAACAGTGCTAACCACCGTGCCACCGTGCTGCCTAAACTAAACTTTACTGTTTAGTTTATCTTAAAGTCAGATTACTGGTTTAACCACTACACACTATCAAAATAGATAATTAAAGCAGTTAATTTCCTCAGCATTTGTTTGTATTATTAGCAGCTCTGCACACATTGATGTGAAAAGGAACATTTTTCGCGTCAGTGTGTGCAGAAACATGCACGTAGAGCATGTAGAATCACCTTTAGCAGCAACAGTATGAAGTAATCGTTTTTTTGTATGACTTTATCAGTCTCTCACATCGTTGTGGAGGAATTTTGGAACACTCTTCTTTACAGCACTGCTTCAGTTCATAGAGGTTTGCAAGCATTTGTTTATGCACTGCTCTCTTAACGTCTTCTCACTGGTTCTTTCTTTCTTTAGCAGAGAGATGAAGCTTTCTCATGGTAACCTTTCCAAACAACTCTTTTTTTTTAAAGTCTTTTTCTAATTGCACTGTCATGAACATTTAACCTTTAACATGCTAACTGAGGCCTTTAGAGTGTGAGATGTAGTTCTTGGGTTTTTTGCAGTTTCTCTTACCATTCCACGGTCCAACCTTGGAAAGGAAAGGAAAAATTCCCATTTGACAGGAAGAAAACTCCCTCAAAACCAGGCTCAGGGAGGGACAACCATGTGCTGTGATTGGTTGGGGTGAGGGGAAGAAGTCAGGACAAAAGACACACTGAGAAAGAGAGCCAGAGATTAATGATAACCCCACCCTGCCTGCAGTCTCTTCTTCTCTCTCTTTTTCACTCTCCGTTGCTTTGGATGGCCAAGTATTTAAACTCATCCACCTTCACTCCACTACAATCGTTCACACAGTCATATGAAGACTTTTTGAAGCTCAGTATCCTACAGACATGCTGTGTTCTCATATACACAACAAATTGGATGAGTTTGTTGGGACATTCACTCCTGGGAAGATTGTGGCATTATGTTAAAACACATCTGAATCCTCCAGATGTGCAAACTGCCAAAACTTCTGCTTTTATAGAGGTGATGATCAGTTAATGATGATGACTTAATCAAGTGTATTTGATTGTCAGCACCTGGCTGCTTCCTGTGGAAACAGTAAGGGACTGCAGAGTCTTGTGAAACTTTATTTTACACATAATTGTAACTCTTCATCTTTGGCCTGCATCCGGTGATCACCAAAGCTATAATTTCTTAAGATACAATCTTTCTCTTGTCTTGTTATTAATCATTTTGCTTGCATAATAAGACTAAGTAGCTTCTATGCATAAAGACATGGATTTCCAAAGCTCACATACTTGCTGTTATGCTTCATGAGTCATTTCAGCAGAGTAAAAAAAGCAAATTTAAGAAAGAAATGTAAAGAAAAAAGTCCTCACAAAGTATCAACAGAGAAAAGCTAAATTCTATTATTAGGTCATAGCAAATAAGCAGAGTCATCACCCTTCTGTTGTTCTGGGGTGACAGTGGTATTAGTAAGTTCAACAAATGCCCAAAACAGTATGTTTTACATTTACCAGGAGCTAAAAGGATTATTTTTGCCTGTAGTACAAAGTCAGGTGGGAAATGTAATAAATTGAGGAGGTCGGGGTGGATGGATGGTCAACACACAGTCTTCTTTTGGCTTCTTTGCCCCGTCTAACCCTATCCCTCCTCTGTCACACCAACCCTCTGCATTCACTACATCCATGACTCTTCTCTGAGGTCTTCCTCTGTTCCTCCTGCCCGGTGGCTCCATATTCAACATCCTTTCTCCAATACATCCACTATTCCCCCTCTGTACATGTCCAAATCATCTCAGTTTTGTCTCTCTTAGTCTGTCTAAAAGTGTTCAACCTAAGTTATCCCTCTGATGTACTCATTTCTAGTCCTGTCCATCCTGGTTACCCTCAATGAAAGTCTTAACATCTTCAACTCTGATCCATAGATCATACCATCATGTAAACCTTCCCTTTCACTCTTGCTGCTGTCATTAATCACCCTTGACACTCATCTCTGTTCAGTTCAGTTTTATCACAACAACAGTTGCCTCAACACACTTTATACTGTAAGGTATAAAACCCCAACAGTCAAAAGACCCCTTATCATCAAGCACTTGGCGACAGTGGTAAGGAAAAATTCCCATTTGACAGGAAGAAAACTCCCTCAAAACCAGGCTCAGGGAGGGACAACCATGTGCTGTGATTGGTTGGGGTGAGGGGAAGAAGTCAGGACAAAAGGCACACTGTGAAAGAGAGCCAGAGATTAATGATAACCCCACCCTGCCTGCAGTCTCTTCTTCTCTCTCTTCTTCTCTCTCTTTTTCACTCAGACAACCACAGCATACACGGTGCTGTGCAGAAAGTCTTGGGCCACCCATCATTTCTTTACCCAAATGGAAAATAGGAGGGATTTATTGAAATGTGCAAATATAAATGTAAATGCAGTATATAAAGCAAACACAGAGGTCCTGTGTCAGGTCTTTGCTTCATTTTTTCTTAAGGACCTGGCTTTAAATTGGTTCTCTGAAGTTGTTTGTTATGCCTAGACTCAAAGGAGTTGGGAGCCATTTTTATGCTTGAATGATTCATGGGCTAATGTTCAGTAGCTGAACAAACAAAAAAGCATACCAATGAAAATGGTCAGGTACAAGAACTGGACTGATATTGAATGAAAAACCAGCCCATATCCAAACAAAGACTTTGAGAGACCTTCAAAACACCTAGAGAACTATTGCTCAAGACCAGTTTGATAAAGTATAACTACACTACAACATCTGCTGTAATTGTGTGGTACAGCAACTGCTTTGAGGTCGAAAACATGTGGTAACATTTGCCCAACAGATCATTTACAGCAGCTTCTCATCATTAGAGGACATTTATATTAACAGATGCAGAAATCTATCTATCTATCTATCTATCTATCTATCTATCTATCTATCTATCTATCTATCTATCTATCTATCTATCTATCTATCTATCCATCCATCCATCCATTTTCATCCGCTTTGTCCGGGGCCGGGTCGCGGGGGCAGCAGCCTAAGCAAAGAGGCCCAGACCTCCCTCTCCCCAGCCACCTCCTCCAGCTTATCCGGGGGAATACCAAGGCGTTCCCAGGCCAGCCGAGAGATATAATCTCTCCAGCGTGTCCTGGGTCTGCCCCGGGGCCTCCTCCCGGTGGGACATGCCTGGAACACCTCACCCAGGAGGCGCCCAGGGGGCATCCTTGTCAGATGCCCGAACCACCTCAGCTGGCTCCTTTCGATGTGGAGCAGCAGCTGCTCTACTCTGAGCCCCTCCCGGATGGCCGAACTTCTCACCCTATCTCTAAGGGAGAGGCCAGCCACCCTTCGGAGGAAGCTCATTTCTGCCGCTTGTATCCGTGATCTCGTTCTTTCACTACCCACAGCTCGTGGCCATAGGTGAGGGTAGGGACGTAGATCGACCGGTAAATTGAGAGCTTCGCTTTTACACTCAGCTCCCTCTTCACCACGACGGACCAGTGCAGCGTCCGCATTACTGCAGCTGCAGCCCCAATCCGTCTGTCGATCTCTGGCTCCCTTCTCCCATCACTCGCGAACAAGACCCCGAGATACTTGAACTCCTCCACTTGGGGCAGGAACTCATCCCCGACCCGGAGTGGGCACTCCACCCTTTTCCGGCTGAGAACCATGGCCTCAGATTTGGAGGTGCTGATCCTCATTCCCGCTGCTTCACACTCGGCTGCGAACCGCTCCAGTGCGAGCTGGAGGCCCTCACCCGATGAAGCCAACAGAACCACATCATCTGCAAAAATCAGAGATGAGATTCTGAGGCCACCAAAGCGAAAGCCCTCCGCCACTTGGCTGCGCCTAGAAATCCTGTCCATAAAAATTATGAACAGAACCGGAGACAAAGGGCAGCCCTGGCGGAGCCCATCACCCACCGGGAACGAGTCCGACTTATTGCCGGCAATGCGAACCAAGCTCTTGCAACGGTTGTATAGGGATTGAATGGCCCGTAGCAATGGGCCAGACACCCCATATTCCCGCAACACCTCCCACAGGACACCCCGAGGGACACGGTCGAATGCCTTCTCCAAGTCCACAAAACACATGTAGACTGGTTGGGCAAACTCCCATGCACCCTCAAGTATCCTGGAGAGGATAAAGAGCTGGTCCAGTGTTCCGCGACCAGGATGAAAACCGCATTGTTCCTCCTGTATCCGAGGTTCGACTAACGGACGAACTCTCCTTTCCAGCACCCTGGCATAGACTTTCCCAGGGAGGCTGAGGAGTGTGATCCCCCTGTAGTTGGAACACACCCTCCGGTCCCCTTTCTTGAAGATGGGGACCACCACCCCGGTCTGCCAGTCCACATGTACTGCCCCTGATCTCCACGCAACATTGCAGAGGCGTGTCAACCAGGACAGCCCTACAACGTCCAGAGCCTTCAGGAACTCGGGGCGGACCTCATCAACACCAGGGGCTCTGCCACCAAGGAGTTGTTTAACTGCCTCAGTGACCTCGCCCCTGGAAATTGGCGGGTCATTCCCCTCATCCCCAGACTCTGCTTCCTCCTCGGAAGACGTGTCAGTGGGATTAAGGAGGTCCTCAAAGTATTCCTTCCACCGCCTGACAATTTTCTCAGTCGACGTCAGCAGCGCTCCGCCAGCACTATACACAGTGCAGGTAGAGCACCGCTTTCCCCTCCTGAGACGTCTGACGGTTTGCCAGAATCTCTTCGAGGCAGCCCGAAAGTCTTTTTCCATGGCCTCTCCGAACTCCTCCCACACCCGAGCTTTTGCTTCAGCCACTGCCCGAGCCGCATTCCGCTTGGCCTGTTGATACCTGTCGGCTGCCTCCGGAGTCCCACAGGCTAACCAAGCTAGCTATCTATCTATCTATCTATCTATCCTATCTATCTATCTATCTATCTATCTATCTATCTATCTATCTATCTATCTATCTATCTATCTATCTATCTATCTATCTGCTAGCAAAATATAAAGTAATGAAGGGTGGCTCGAGACTTTAAGACTTTTGCACAGTACTATATTATGTGGTATAAAAAGATTTAAGAGACACTTGCATGTGGTGTAGTGTCTGATACCTCCTCTGCTGTCTTCCTGCAGCTGATGACTTCACTTCATTACTTCAGTTAGCATTTTCAACAGGCATGCTGCCGGGTTTATAAACTCTTGGTTATGTTTTATTTTGTGTTTGTGTAACGTAGCTTTTAGTGCCACTCTCAAAAATTAATCAGCATTACATTTGTGAAGGGGTGCTTAATGACCAAATAGTTAAAGTGGTTAACTACGATGTCAAGTGTATACAGTCAGCTGTCAAATAAAGGCAAATATGGTGTGTTTTAATTTGTAATAGCAGTTGCAGCAAATTATTTGGAATGTTAAGCATCACTTTAAATTTGTTTCACTGTGCTAGCATGTGTGTAGGAAGGTGTGATCTCACACAGCGTTGATGGTCTGTGTCAGTCATGCACACGCACATACAGTAAGAAGGCAGTTATTTCATGTGTAATGGGCCAGCTGTTCCAGCTGTGATGCAGTAGACGGGTACCTTTTCCCCCAAATTTAATTACGAAATTTCTCTCTGCCTTGATTCATGTGTGACATGTGGGCTCACATACTTACATGCACATGCAATCTCCCCGCTGTTAAGGTTACATAACGCAGATGCATCAGCCATACCTACTGCTGCGTCGCTCACTTTGAAGAGCCTCATTCTTCTTGCAGCACGCAGCTTTTTAAATGCCGACGACTTTAATAATATTACATTTTGAAATTTTGTTCGGTTGATTTTATTTTTTTATTGATGAATGTATGAGTGTGGTTCATATTTTTAAATGCAACAATCATCTCGGTTGTTTGTGTTTTATAAGAGATGCTTCTTTTTCTATTTGTCTGATTTCTTTTGTCTGACTCACTATCTTAATTGACTGAGTACAAATATTGTTTCACCATTAACATCGCTAATGTCATGAGAAAAGGCTTGGCATGCTGTTATTCAACTAAGGTCCTTTGTGCACAGACTGAAATAAAACAGATAATTCCCCATTTTGTTCCCTAAAAACTATAGAAAGACTCCAAAAATCTCTTTGCTGTTTCAGAAACTTCACAGAAAAGTTTAAATCAAATATTCCCAACACATGCACATGTACAAAATGCATATGAAATACTTTCATTGCTCTTAATTTGAACTGTCAGTACTATTTTCTTTCTCTTGTGTCAAAAATGGTCCAGTTCTAGTCGGACACCCTGGTAAATAAAATGGTTCAGTTTAAACATGCTGAAAGTATGAACGTGGGAATCACAAGATTCCTTTCTATACTTTAAATAATTTCAGCTTTGAACCATTTACAGTATAGCCATTTGACAGGCTGGGGAAGCCTAAGATAAGGTGGAGATGCACAGAGACCCACTTAAACTTAATACTTAAATGCATTTTTTAATTTTTTTTATACGGGGTGTTGTAAACTCCAGTGGGTTTGCTTTTTTGTGTACGGACAAAGTTATCAGTTGATATGTGCTATTATTCTTTGTAGATTCACCCAGCTCAATTCAACAAGATAAAAGCAGATGTTACATAAACTATCACAGCTTATTTCAAACACCTAGACAGTTTTAAGCTGGAATAAAAGGTAGAATTTGGTGAGTGAATCAGCTTAAACTGATGTCTGCTGTCTCTAATGTAACCTAACAGGTTGCTGGGGCCCTGGCTGGGCCTTGGGGGCTTGGGTCCTGGTTGGTGTGTCGCCGGGGCTGTGGGTGGATGGGTGTATGGGGGCTCAGCCTTGGCACGGGGTGCCGCCAGTGCATCAAGCCACCTGGGGGGCTCTTCAACTGGTGGGGGAGGCTGTTACGTCTTGTAGGAGGTCTCCTCTCTCCAAGAACTCACTCTGCAGGTGTGGGAGATATAGGAGAGGTGGAGGAAGAACTCAGCCTGTGTGTCTATTGTCTTGTGTCTTGAGAAGTCTGGGCTCGGGTGAGCCTGACTGCTGAAGATATCTATCTATTCGGAACCATGATAACAGGGTTCTTGCTGATCGGAGCTGGCTTGGCCCTGGCTTATCGAAGAATTAAGGAAGTGGAACCGGCTGTTCAAACCCCCACAAGGCTGCCCGCTGGGATTGAAATGATGGGACGAGGCGTGAGTTTCTAAAAATGGGCTCATTGAGTGCAGCACGGAGAAGATTTTGGAGAACGCACGGCTGCCGTGAATACTCAGAACAAGACCTCTTCTGAGTGGAAAACTGGATTACATCTGGAGGGGCTAGCTCGAATAACACCTTTGAGCGCAAATTGGATCAAATCTTGGGAAGTGCACTGCAGTCGTGAGTTCTCAGAATTGTCTCTTTGAGCAAAAAGAACGACAACATCACGGAACGTAAGTTTGGATAACATGGAGGAGAGTTGGCCGTCCGGTCGGAGTCTGGATTATGGGGCCTCCCTGCTGCTGCCAAGTCAGGGCAGTCTGCTTCTCTCCACCCCAGGGAAGGGGGTAACACTACCTGGGTCTGGGTGGAGTTTCCCCCTCCAGGGGCAGGGGTACCTAGACCTGGGGCATAGAGTACGCTTGGGGAGTGTGATTGTGAGTACAGCGTCTCTTTATGTCTGTCTCCACGTTGGGTGAGTGTTGAGTAATTGCATATGAGAGCATGAGGGTGGGAATGGATGTTTGTATCTGTGTGTGCCTGTATGTCTGTGTCTATATGTCAGGTTGGGACGCCACCTCTCTGGGGACATCTCAGGCCCTCCAAGGTATGGAGGCCTATCTCCCCCCACCACTCCCCCTGCCAGTGGCAGACGCCCTCAGACATCGGTGCGTTGGTGGTTCTTGGTGTCCGGGGATGGGCGTCCAGGTACCCACCAGCTCACTCCTGGTGGCTGCTTGTCGGGGCCTGGAGCCTGGGGCTCGCTCAGTCCACTTCAGAGGTGGGGTGCCCCCGGCCTCTCGGCCTGGGGCTCGGTCACTCAGGCACGGCTGGCTGCCGGCAGAGGTCACGGGCGCGTCACTGCAACTCCCCCTGGCTTCTGCTCCGCGGCTGCTGAGTGAGCCCTCATCTGGGACTCCTCAGCTCTTTCTGGAACAGTGGCGCGGCTGCCCCTCTGTTGGTCTTCCATGGTCTCTTGTGTTCTGGGGGCCTCTGGATGTCTGGAGTTTTGATCTCCTCCATACCTGCTTCATGCCCCGGAGGACGGGGCTGTGGCCCCCCCACACCCTCTAGCAGATCATTACATGAAGGAACCTTTTAAAAACAAGCGCGTCCATGCTCACAGGTGTACACACGGGTGCTCACACACACAAACTACACCCTTTTTGGCTCCTGCCTCAAAGCACACTGTGCGCTGTCCATCCAACGTGTGGCACAATAATATTCAATATTTAGTATTTACTGTTATATTCACATAGATCATCGCGATGATTGCTGTTTTTTTGCTTTTTTTCTCTTTCTCAACAGGTGATCCAGGTGATTGATATATGTATTTTTTGTCTGTTTGTTTTGTTTGCTTTTGGGGGGTTTTGCCCTTTATCACTGTTCCTCTTCCCCACTGTTTTTCTTTCCCTCTTTCTTTCCCCCAGTCAAGTCTGTCCCGTGTGTAGCAAGTGAAAATAAAATAAACAATAAAAGCAAAGGTGAATCAAATAGACCATTACGGCAAGGCCGGGATGGTCTATTTGGTAAAGTAAATCCGTTGGGCATCTTTCTTTGCCTTTGTTAGATTATAATATTATTTTATGCCAGGTTAGACCCCTAATTAAAGATTGTGAATTATTATGTAGTTTTAGTTTGCATTATTCTCCTGAATTAGAAGAAGCTGATAACTATTGCATTAGTTAAACTGATTTGCATTACATTAAACTGCTGACTTGTTGTGAATGAATGATATTGTTTTATGATGCATTATACTGCTGAGTTATAAGAAATCTAATTTGTCTGAGTAGAAGAGAACAGAGTGTGCTGGAGTTTTCTGCCCCATTTCAGCAGGAGCAGATAAACAGGGAGCCAAGGTTGTAGCTTAGGCGCTGTGTGAGAGAAAGCATGTGAATGTTTAGGCTTTGTATGATAAGGTGGAGGCACCAGAGGCTATAAAAGTTTGAGCAATGCTCCACCATTTTGAGATTTTGAGGCTGTCTGCATCAGTGTCCATCTCCCACGCGTGTGATCATTAAAATCATCGTTTGACTCAACCCGGCCGGACCAGTGTTGTTATTGTGGTTTTTCTCTTGTTTCCATCCCCAATATTTTGAACCTTAACACCTTTAGACAACAATTCTGATGGCAAAAGAACCAAACAGGACAGGAGAAAAAAAAAAAAAGAAGGGTCATCCAAAACTGACACCTGTACTGTGAACAAATTACAAGAATTGGGAAGAGAAAGATAGATTGAGGCTGTAAGTGAGACTGTGGGATGACATTACTTTCTTATTATTGAGCACCTCCAGGCAGTAACACATGATTAGGATGCAATTAGGATGCAGAGATGGAAGCTGTTGACCAGATTTCCGCTGGAAACACAAAACATATGCAAATTTTATTCAGCAGACATTCTAAAGATACATTTAACAGACTTTGACGTGTAGTAATATGTCGAATTGCCCCTTAACTTTTATGCTCTTTACTCATTGTGCTTTTAAAATTCTCAAAGGCCTTATCCCGAGCAACTCAGTGATTAGTGGCACAGTCCTTAATTTGAGTCCATGCATTATAAAAAGCTTAAGTCAAGTGCTCTTGTATGTGATACTCCAGTCCCAGCAGCTCTGTGGTGTGGAGGTGGGGTGGGTGTTGTTCAGTCTCCATTTAGCTTCGGCGTATTCCCCTGATGGGAGTAAGGAGGGAAGCTGAACTCAACAACATTTACTCAAGACAAACTCTTCTTAGTTTGACATTTGGTGCAATTCAGATTATGTACAGCTTCATCGATTAAGTTTCCATGAGCCTGACATAGACTGAGCTCTGTCAATGATCGTTTCGTGTTTCCCTGCAGTTCTGTGCTAATTCCTGAGCTCTTGTTGTCCAGGAAATGATTTCTTAACCACTGACACATCAGATTGATTGGAGTTTTAGGTAAATGTCAGCCTGTAAAGTGACTCTATCACATTTACACAATCCTATGAGGTAATCTATGTAAACATGTTGGTGCTCAAACAGACTGATGATTTGGTCAATACTTTTTTCTTTGTTCTTGCTCCTTGGACTTTTGTTGTGTTTCACATATTGCGATTTGTCCTGTGAGACAATAATGGGTATATTTTGAAGCATGCGCAAGATCGCTTTGATCCAAAGATATAGAGGAATTAATGTCATTTTTTTGCAACACAGCATAGCTGTGCTGGATTCGTAATGACAGTGAGAAATCTTTGCAGTACTGTGACAGCAAAATTACATTTTAATTTACTGCACGAGCGCGTCGCTGCTCCTGTTTTTGGTTGTGAAATTTCCACGGGATTAGTACAGTTGTTGCTATTAATGCTTCTTACAACAGGACTGGCAGCTCCTCTGCTGCTGCTAGTGCTGATGATTCACCTCCATTATTTGTTGTGTCTCTTGGTAAATTAATTTGTTGCCTGAGGTTTAGTAAACTGCACTTTGAGGTTAACACCTGCATGCTTATCTTGATGCCTCTGGTACAAGTATGAGTAGTTCACTCACTGGCATCACAGTCATAAATAAAGTTTTGTGGTTTCAGTCAGCTTCTCACCAAAATGTATTGCTTTTATTCTTTGGGCCAAACACAGCTGATTAGTGCATTTCTTACCATATTAGTTACACTTGTTACATTGGTTGGTGCATTGGCTCCTGCAGCATGTTAACATGAATCTACAACCGGTGAAATGTGGACATCTAACTTCTTTTGTTACATTATTCCGACTGAAATCACTTCAACACCTCTAACCAAGCACAAGATTATTTATTGATACACTGATTTATATTTATTTATTATTAAGTGGCAATCGTGGCTCAAGAATTGGCAGTTCGTCTTGTAATCGGAAGGTTGCCGGTTCGAGCCCCGGCTCGGACAGTCTTGGTCGTTGTGTCCTTGGGCAAGACACTTCACCTACCGCCTACTGGTGTTGGCCAGAGGAGACGATGGCGCGATATGGCATCCTCGTTTCCGTCAGTCTGCCCCAGGGCAGCTGTGGCTACAACTGTAGCTTGCCTCCACCAGTGTATGAGAGTGAATGAATAGTGGAATTGTACAGCGCTTTGACGGTCTTGAAAAAGCACTATATAAATGCAATCCATTATTATTATTTGGCGATGTTAGTCCTAATAACATATTTAACATACATGGACCCCATGTTGGTAGTAGGAATGTTAAGCCCTAAGAAAAACTCACTGTTTTCCTTTGTTTTCTTGTGTTGTTTCTTATTGGGCTAAAAGCACAAATATAGCTGAAATATGAAGGTTTTTCTACTTATTTTATTCAGCAGTACTCAGAGTAGTTATTCTGCTGGCTACCTTTGGCCCTCATCTGTTCATAAGGGAAGCGGGTAACTGGGGATTCGAACCAGCGATTTCCACCTCCACAGTCGTAATACTAACACACTGAGCTAAACCTCCGCGAGAAATCTGTTCATAAGCCTGTCTCAGCATGTTGCTTCATTAGCAGCTCTGTGTTTGTGTGACGTGTAAGACTCCTGGTTGTAGAAGCCAACAGGATGTGTTGCTCTGCTCTTTGAGGTTACCACCTGTTCGCTCTCTCAGTCTTGTGTTCTCATGGAAACCAATATGGTGAAGAGCAGGCCCAGTCAAACACACAATGGCCTCTTTGTTTTTCCACTTGTGTCTCTCTGTCTGTCTGTCAGTGGATGGGTTATGTTCATCTTTCCCCTCTTGTTTTTTCCCCCCCTGCTGCTTGCGTTATTGACGAGACTCACGATGCACTCACCTAATTTCCAGTCCTCGTGTTCACCTGTAATTTTCTGCCAGAGCCATTGAAGTTTGACGTGCAGTCTGCACTTGTGGCTCAGCATGGGTGTTCAAAGCAGGTCGGGTGCATTAGACCAGCCTTCAAATGGCAGATGACTCAAATGTTCCTGATCTATGTATCCCACAGTGGTATTTATAGCTTCAATAGATCACGGAGGGGGGGATGCACTCAATTTTTTTTCTTTGTCTCTGTGTACTGTACCTCTAGCTCAGTTTCTTTCCTGCATTTGCTTCTTTATGTTTAGTTATCCTCTGCCTCTTTTTCTCCATTGTTCTTGCTTTAACAACCTTTCTCCCTCTGCCTCCACATGCCGTGTTTCTTTTTTTGCCATCAGGTATCATTCATTAAATGTCTCTGCTGTTTGATTCAACTGTGTCAGTGGGTCTAACACCTGTAGGAGACCCCAGCTGAGAGCAGAAATAGCATTCAGAAACTGACCTCGCTCCCATTCGACAGCTATTCAGGAGCTTTTACTGTACATGTACACGCAAACGTAGTGTACATGCAAGATGATAAAACTTTAAATGGACTAGAAGTTAGATTACTTTTCCATCTGCAGATTTCCAGAATTCAGTAATGAGCTATTACAGCTTTCTTCATGTGCCAGTATTATTGCAGACATCACCAAACAAGTTTTTAAACTAGCATTTTTAATTAGTTTTACAATATTTTAACGATATGGATACATCGGCTGATACTGGCTATTTGCTGATATCTCGTGTCTGCATTTATAATGGTCATTAAATGACAATTAAAAATCTAAAAAAGAGATGGGAGAAACACCCTTGAATCATTGGAGGAGTGTTGACATTGCATTGTTGGTCCTTCTCTGCAGGCTCGGTCCGCATGACGAAGTGTTGTTGGAAAAGATACTGAACCCCAAATTGCCCACAGTGCATCTGTTGAGAGTATGCAGAGTAATTAAAATGTGCATAAAAAGCACAAAGAAGCAGTGTATGGATGAGTGGGTGCAAATGCAAATACAAGTGAAGCAAAGAATGCAAAACAAAACAAGAATATTATTGTATTCTTAAACAAATACAATCTGTCATCTCTCAGGGTGATAATGTTGATATTTGGGGAGAAAGTTATCTTTTTTCTTCGAAACAAAAATAGAAAGGAAAAATGAGACTTTGCCGTTTTTAACAGACGCTCACGTGCCAAACTATTTCTTGGGGTCAACATGATATGTCAGGAGGTTGCCTGGTGACTGCTCAGCACCAGGCAACCAGCATATAACCATCTGTAAAATGATTGATTACTGTGTTTGCCTTTTTTACACAGACTCGGTTATTAGGCTGTGAGGATGCTGGGGTGGCTTGTCACCTTTGAATGGAGTCCTGTCAGCGGTTTATCTCTCTGTTTTTATACAGAGCTGGGTTAAGGAGGTGGTGGCTCTTAATCCCTACTCGATGCAGATTTTTCAAGTCTTTATGTTAATCTCAGGAAACCACTGCGACAGCCACAGAGATGTGTGCCACTCAAGGTTTTATGTGTGACTCATACGTTCTTGTATTTTTCAACTGACACATAACAGACTTACAGAGGGTTTGTATCCTATGTGCACAGCAGCCTCGCATAAAGCTATTTAACTCTATGCAAGAATATAAATTCACTAAATTAAATGAAATTGGACTGTTTTAGAGCACAAAGGTACCATTTTATGTATTTTTGATTTTCTTTATAGGCTCCTAAGACACTCTGGAGTTGGATTTTCTTCATACTGTACACACAGTGGTGTGAAAAACGTTGTTACCCCCTTAAATCTAGAAGAAACATAGCATAAACAGTATACTACCAGTGTAGAGGATGGAAATAAGCCAAACAACTGCTTACGTCTTTTTAAATTCAGTTGTGTACATCCACAAAGAGTAGCCTGTACACTTTTTTGTAAATAGGTTGTACACTAAGAAAAGCTAGTAGAGCTCTCAATAGAAATTAATGTGTGTTTTTGATGTGATCTTTTCCCCACACTGAGCCACCAATTTTAGGGTTCCCCTATCTGCTGAATGCCGGAAGGACGCAACCCATAAGAGCAATGCTCAGTGGCTAATGGATCTAAGAACAGACCATAGCAACCTCCCTGACCTGGGTCCAGTAGCAACCACTGAGTTGGACAGTACAAGGCCCCGACACGCCTACTGGCTGAAGAAGCTGACAGCACTCCAGGAGTGTCTGGCAGCACAAATGAACCAGCTGCTAGTTGATGAGCGAGACAACCAGAGTGGTTAACTGAAATCCGGACAGTTCTGATCCACAAGGATCCCGAGAAGGAACCGGTTCCATCCAACCGGCCTATAACTTGCCTCAGTACCGCATGGAAGTTCCTGTCAGGTGTCATGGTGGCTAAGATGAACAGGCGTATGCCTCAATACATGAGTGGGGCACAGAAAGGAGTTGGCAGGAATACCAGAGAAGCAAAACACCAGCTACTGGTAGACGAAGCAACCACCTGAGACTGCAAGACTACGCTGACCAATCTGTTCACCTGGATTGATTACAACCTGCAGAAGGTCAGGCAAGTCCTGAGGATGCAGCTGAATGGTAAGAACAGTATCTGGGCTATCAACACCTCTGCCCTCCCCGTGATCAGATACCCTGCTGGGATAATAAGCTGACCAAAGGAGGAGGTGAAAGCCACTGACATGAAGACAAGGAAGCTCCCGATCATGCATGGTGGGTTTCACTAGGAAACTAGGTGAGTGTCAGAACCACGGTCGAGGATAGGACAATGAACATCCACGAGTACATCAGGAAGATGTCCACAACCGACAGCATGCTCAGTGAATACCTCAGGCAGGAGAAACCCAAGAAAGAGGAGCAAGGGGAGGAGCCATCATGGCAGGACAAGCTCCTGCCCAGTATGTACCACCAGCAGATAGAGGAAGTGGCTGACATCCAGAAATCCTACCAGTGGCTGTAAAAAGATGGACTAAAAGACACTCCAGAAGAATCAGCAAGAAAAAGAAGAGGCCCAACAAAATCCAGAGGCCCAAAATGAAAACATGTCAGAGGAAAAGCCCAAACAGAAAAAGAAGCGCAACTGGCTCCTTAGACTACTCACTTAAATGACTTCAACTCTGTCTCCTATAATATCACAGCCTAATTAAAAACGATATATCAAAATCACAATACCATTACAAAGGATTGGAAAATGAAATGTAGGCTGTTTCTTACAGAAAATGTTTTGGTAATGTAGTTAATCCACTGGAAAACAAAGAGTAGTCAAAGTGTAATAGTTTGTTGCTCCTCATATTTGAAAAGATGGAAGCAAACACAAAATTGTCTTCTTTTTTAAAAAAGAAATACACATAGAAAACTTGCAGAATTTAATCAAAATATTTTTCACTTTTAATATGAAGAAAAAGGGATTTAAAATATATTAAAAAACAACTCTGATCCATATCATAAGTAAAAACAAACACATTTAAGTCACAATAACAAAACCGTCAGACTGATAAAAGACACTTCAGTTTAAAGAGGAACGTATTCAGCACTGATCAAACGCTAATCACATTATCCATGACAATGTAATAATCTATTTAAATGAATTTCATAACTAATCAGGGCTGATTATAGTCACTCACTTTTTGTAATGTGACTAATAAGAAATAACCAAAATATCGCTCGAAGTATCAGTCTTGTTGACTGATACCAGTCTATTAAATGACGCTCTCCGATGTTGGGGGTGCGCGTCGTATCACATGAAAGTTAAAAACATCAAAGATAATTTGAAGTATTATTATGACAGAAAGGAAAAAATAACTAACAGTAAAAATAAACCGTTATGGAAAAAAATATCGGTATTCTGCAAACCTGCTGTTCCAAAGACTGTATTGTATCAGCCCAACATTTCATAATCATGCAACCCTACTCTGTTTAATTCAGATTATATGTAATGACACTTTTTCAGATTTGTTAAACTCTGTTCAATGAAGCCTTTAAATCAAAACATTTAAATACAAGAAAGCTTATTTTTTATTTTATGCTCAACATATTTACTCTGGAGGTACGTGACACTGAGAAGATTGTATTTGAATTTTCCGATAAGCAAAATAATGATTCAGCAAGCCACTCTAATCCTTATCACAGACAGACACTGTGGTGAGGAATAATGAAATGTCCTCCTTTTTTCCTCGCCATCTTCACCTTTAATCCTCGTCTTGCCATTTCCCGATGTTACGAGCGGCCTGTCTCCCATCCCCATCCTCTTTTCTTTCTGTTCTGCTGCTCTTCACCTCCCCTCGTCTCATCACACGCCTCATTAGCCTTAACCGTGATTACCCCTTCCCACAGATCAAAGGAGAAATCGTAGACCACACTTAATAATTAATACCCTCAAAGAGCCTATCGTTAGACTTCACCACCGCTTATCGAGCTTCCAATAACAAGTCAGCCTCCTCTTCTTCTTGTTTTTTTTTTCATTTCCTCTTATCCTTTTTCTTGAATTTCCTCTGCATGCTGAGTCTGTTCCTGCACACCCCAGGTTCATCTCTTTTAATAGAACAAATCACTAGGTGGCAGCATAGTAGCGCATGGTGCATACATTGACAAGGCAGAGGGTGCACACACTAAGTGAGCTTCAGGAACTGCATCATGTTGGCTCCAAACAATTTAAGATGCAGTACTGAGGGCTTGATCCAGGATTAGTGAAGGAATAACTGGAATAACTGCTGCTCAATTCCCCTGAATGTCTCTAATTACCCAACGCAATAAGCCCGGGGTCGATTTCAGATCAATTCAAATAATGTTGCCCTCACCCATTAATGACCTTTTAAAAGCATATTGGTTCTTTGCCAAGTTTTTAACCTCTGTTGTCCTAAAGTTAATCAGGAGATCAATTGCAAAGCACTTAGGAAGGCTTTAAGGGTTTTTAAAATCTCAATTATTTGGAAGGTATAAAGCAGATACAGTTTGCCTGTGCAATGTTACCACAATCAGCCTGAATATGCGGTTTGTTATTAGTTGTATGTAAATAGTAAAAGTAGACATGGTTTGAAAGCAAGAAGCAGGTTTTTTTTAATCAAAACTGCCACAACAGATAAGATCAATAAGAAAGATATTTTATTTTGAAAATATTCTTGCCTGAATGTGACTTTATGGTATAACATGTAATATTTTCTCTGATAGAAAGAAAGCTTGTTAACAAAACCTTAAATCTTGTTTCAGTATCCTGTAATTTAGTCAGATAGGTATGCAGCTACTGCTTTGACAACAAACAAAAATAATAACAGCTGATTTCAAAAATAACCGTTAAAAGACACATTTAATGGCTGAGTAAGGAAACGGTTTTCTTCAACAGAAGCCATTAACTTCCCTCCGTGAACTCTCTTATGTGACTCATATTCGATATTTGTGGGCCGGCTTATTTTAAGATCTGATGTAACAATTTCTTGCGCTGTGTGTGTGTGGGTTTAGTTGTAGGTGGTGACAACATGAATGACAGTAGGATTAGGACTGGGATTATGGCATTTCCCATCTGATATGTGTGTCACTGAATGTGTGTGTGTGCCATCAGACAGGCTTCCCTGTTTATGTTTGACCCTTCTGTTTCTATTATAGAGTGTTAAATATGAAATAGTAGATTTAACCAAAAATAAAGCTATTCAGCTCTTGGCAACAATGTAAAGGAGTGTGTTTACAACCAATTTTTGAATTTGATTGTACACAGGTAGGTAAAATAATATATTTGGACAGTTAAGGAGCATCCAACCAAAACAAAGCCAAACACTACAAACTGCAGTTTGTAGCACTGTTACCTGCTAGCACTGTTAGCACTAGCATTTCACTCACCTACAGCAGAGACTTCCTGAATGGTCTGTTACTACAAGTAACTGCACAACAAGACATATTATAGGCTGGATAATTCTATAAAAATGCTTCAAAAGGCACTAATAGTTCAATCATCTAGAAAGAGCATTTATGTGTGCTTTACATGCAACTCAAAGGCCCAAAACACGAGCATAGTGACCACAGAGAAACAGCAGCACCACTGCTTTCTCCAGAATACTAAATAATGTGTATTTTCTCTGCAAACAGCAGCAGTAATAAGCATGAGAATACAAAGCGAGAGCAGTTCCTGCGATGTGTTAGCTGCACATTATTAAAGAGATAAATACAGGGTGTGAGAGTATAACTGGCTTTGTGAAAGATTAGCACAGGAAGTGCGACAGTCTGCTGCATGATGATAATGATTGTGCGCTAATTTGCCCTTCAGTTTGATACGTAACACAGAGCTGTTAATTATCTCTCTGTTATCAGTTTCTTTTATTGCTCGCCTCTGATTGCTGCTCACGCTGCGCGCCACTCGGATGAGGACGAGAGGAAATTTGACAACCTGTAAGCAGCTCCCTGGGAGACCTTGAAGGAGGTGTGTGTGAGAGAGAGAAAGAGTTTGTGTGTGACAGATCGAGCGAAGGCGCCAGGGCCTTGGCTCTTCCTCATCTCTCCTGCCTCCTCCTGCTTTTCCAAAGAACTGTAGCTTCTTTGGTCTGATCGGTAAAAGAAGCACACGAAACACCTGATTTATCTCACTTTTAATTAGCACAATCAAATGATAAAATAAAAAAGGTTTAAATTTTCCTAAACGTGACACAAACAACACAATCCACCACCTTTTTGTTTTTCTGCTCTGCTTTCTACTCTGTGCTCACCCCAAATGGTGGAGGCAGATGGCGGCCCTCTTTGAGCCTGCTCTGAGCCATGTTTTTTTTTTTTTTCTATTCCCCTACTGCTGCCAAGTGTTTGCTCATAGGAGATCACTGGGTTTCTCTCGTTACACAGGTGACTGTGAAAAACGTTTCAGTGGATTTTTAGGGTTGTTTTTCAAACAGAACTTGAGCACAGTGTTAGTTCACGCAGGCCATGGAGTTAAACTCCGCCTGCAGTCCCAGTACATCATCTAATAATAGCTGATCTCGATGCCAGCCCACATCATCTGGTGCCTCAGGATGGCACCTTTGAGAGACCGAGTTGATTACACATAGCATAAAGACACGTTGGTTCTTTTGAGAAAAACTGGTTTTATTTGCCCAAAACTGCAAAAATATACAAAATAAAGTAACAACACAGAAGTGAAATGAACAGAATTACCTGTTCAACAGAATAAAACTGATCTAAAGTGGACAGAGCGGACTTAAATTGTGGCTAATCAGACACGGTTGATCCATAAGGGGAACAAAAATAGAAACAAATCTAACAACAAAAAATTTAACCAACTAGTAATACTCAACACAGCACTAAGCAAATAGACAATACATAAGTCAAAGAAAATATATAACATTGGAGATAAATTAGTTAATACCCCCTTAGAGAGCTGCACATGGTCTGGTCCAATCAGCACATACTGCATACTGTATATAAGATATTTAAGTATATAAGTCAAATACATAAACAAGAATCGTGTGTCATATTTGTGTGTGCAGTGTATGACGTTATGATAATTAAGATCACTCCTACTGTTTAAAAGTATTGGTTGATGGGGGTAACCAGCTTGATAGCTGTGTGGCTTCAGGTGTCTTCTTCTTTTCTTTGATCCGTAGCTGGCATTAGGCCTGGATTGGCTCCTAAGCCTATACGCTGCTGTGGGTGCCAGTGGTTGTCGCATTTCCTTTACAACTCAATTCCATGGATGGCGATCGTTGGCGATTGTCCTGGCCTCGTCGAGATTTATTCTGCGATCTCTGATGTCATCTTCAACCTGTTTTAGCCATGTTTTCTTCGGTGCCGTTTGTGGGATTCTCCATTGGTTTGATCATTTACGCCAGAGGAACTCCTGTCAAACTTGCTCCTCGTTTGGTTATCGTATCTCTGTTGGATGTCCTCATTTCAAAGGTGGTCTCGAAGTGATCACAGCAGCATATATAGGGCAACTTAAACAGCTTTAGCCTGTGCATAAGTCTCTCTCTTGCAAGCACCTTTGCAACCCACCTTCAAACTAGTTCCATGTTTGTTAGGTCTATTGGTATTGGTGTCTTCTCTGTTCTGTACAGGGTTATTACTGCAGATCTGCTGCCTTAGCATGGGAATACAATTAATGCATGTCTTTGACGCCGCATCGTTGATGCAGTCTTGTTCCATAAAGCTTCCCATGCCTTCATATCACTCAGGGATCATCTCAGAAGCTAAATGTTTAGTGTTTTACTGTCTGCCCTTCTTATCTGCTCTGTTCAGTTTAACATGGCTCTAGTAGATATAATAGAACGCAGTGCTACTTTAAGTGATCGGATGCTTCTGCAACACCGGAATTGCGGGAATTGTCTTGGGTGGGTGCAGTCAGCTCTAGTGGCTGCATCACAGCTAAATTGGGAAGCCACCAGGCGCAGTGTATTCCCGCTGTTCACCTTTCCATTTTTGTACATCACAGCCTTGGGATGGTGGTCTTAGAACAGAGCCATAAACTGTAGAAATGTAAATTAGTGGCCAAATCTTCAACACACTGGGAACTGGATATATCTGAATTTGAAACAATTTTCTGGACAAAAGAAGAGAAAAAGAAAACAGCTTTTATTCTTTGAAACAGAATAGATGTGCTTCCCAATTTTCTGATCCATGTTTAAATGGTTTTCTTCTTCCCCACAGTTGCCAAGTGCTTGCTTTCTGGGGACTTTGTGATCATTGGGGTTCTTTCTGCAATATTCTTGGGTTTTTACTGCACACTATGAAGGTCCTCCCTCCTACTGTTACTGATAGCATTTAAACAGATCAATTAAAAGAGAAATGAATCTGGAAAGGCTCTCCAATTAAAGTATCTGTTAAGGAGAGATTTAAAAGAGGTCACTGACTCTGCTGATCTGATTACCTCAGGCAGCTCATGCCATATCTGCAGGGCTCCGTTACCTTGATTTTTTTGGCCATGCCAGAGGAACAGATAAAACACATCTGTCTCAGGCTTCCTACAGGCTCAATGCTACTAATCGATCGATAAAATACTCACCGCATATGTCCCACAGTGAAGTGTTCATCTCTAACCCCAGCTCCAGAACAATTCCTCATGGAAATACTATAAAAACAAGTCCCATACTCCCAGCTGACATGTGTTTTATTTCTTTCGCCCTTGGTCGTCTTCCTCCCTCCCTCATCTCCATCCTTTCGCCCTTCCTTCTTTCTCACTGTTGTCAAGGGCAACTGGAGGAAAGAGTCGAATACAATAAGGACATCACCTGATCGTCAGGGGAGTTCATCAGGTGTGAGCGCATGCCTGTGCTTGTGTCTTGTCTTTTTTTTCTCAAGCCAACAAACAACAACAACAAGAAAAAAACACACATTTACAGGTGGAGGAAGGCTGAAGCTGAGGAGGGCACACACACACACACACACACACACACACACACACACACACACACACACACACACACACACGGGGCGTAAATGAAGTGACTGTTGGCAGGCTCACCGCTAATTCAGCATGAATATTTAATCAACTGTAAACAAATTACTATTGCACTGAGTGCTGCCAGTGTGTGTGTGTGTACGTCTGCCTGTCACTCTCCTTGTATCTGTGTTAGTGTGCACGTGTCGCTCGCTCTGACTCTCTACCTTATTAATGCAGATCTCTCTGTCTCACTATCTCTCAAATGGAGCTCCAGCTCTCCATTAGGTGTGGGCTCTCCTTATTGACTGAGCTGAAATTTGAGCGCAAATCAGTCAGCAGATCGAGATCTGAGAGAGCAGAAGCGCAGACGCTTAAGTGCGAGGCGAGTTTTTGAGAGCATGTCTGGGCAGCACTTTGAGCGAAATAGATGCGTTATTGTGTGCGAGAGGAATGCTGTGCCACTACATTTTTAAACCAGTCCGTTTGCACCCCCCTTCCTGTGAAAAGCAAACACATTAAAAGCAAAAGATTTGACTGGACCGGCTCTCAATTGCGTCATTATTCGTCTAAAGGATTATTATTATTGTTATTATTTTTTGGCTCATGGTTATAGATTTAGTGCAGCATGAGTTGTGAGGAGTTCAACTGTGTTTTATCCCCTTTCTCGGTTGGTTTCACTTGAAGAAGCGTGAAAGGCAAAGCAGTATAGGAAAGCAAGAAAAGAATAATCACTGGTTTTTTTCTTATGCTTTATGAGCCCTCGGGATTTGTCATGGCTTGTTCTGGATTTAAAATTAAAATATATATGTATATGTATACAGAGAGAGCGTTCATTTTTCAAGCCGTGCACAGGTTTCCACAAACAAATGAAAGCTGGAGATCATGTAAAAGGACTGAAAGCTCCAGAGCGGCTGATAAATGGAACACGAGGTGAGATTATTTGCTGTCTGCGAGCAACATTTAAAGCCTCTAACTCCAATTGTGGAAGGTGTATTTATTCAATCCACGGATGACTCTGTTTGACTTTGATTTCTCAGGCATTGGCAAGTGCTCCATTCTGTCCAAAAATGCTTGATACCCCAGCCTGTCAGCCAACAAAGGCAATTAAATGTATACACATAGGAGGCACTCAGTGGCTGTAGGTCAGGCAGAGCTAGAGCAGGTGGTGCAGTCCTCACATCCCTCGGTCTACATTTCGATTGCCGTTGGGTTGGATAGTAAAGCTCAAACTCCATTGCAAAATGCATCTGTAAGAATGTGTGTGACACTTAAAAGTGCAAAAAAAAAACAAAGGCTTTGTATGCATGTGAGTGAATTGGTAAATGCTACCTGTAGGGTAAAAAGGAGGAAGACTAAATCTATATCTGTAAACTTGTACACCATTTAGACAGTGGTCCTAAATATGACCCGGGCTTTCGTGTAATTCCATAAGCCTCCTTTCATGTATGGGACCGGTTGGGCCGGGGGTCTACTAAAGCAGCAGACAGGTATTGGAAGGCCAAAAGGGCAGCTACAGAAGCGTTCGGGAAGGCTGTGGAGGAGGACTTTTGGCAGGCCACAAAGAAGTTTTGGTGAGCAGCAATTCAGTAATTGGTTGGGTAGGAGAACTTCTGGCCTTTGAGGAACTCCTATCCAGCCAAAATTTCCACTGTAAAGGAGGCAGAGCCTTAGGACTTGGTGGAAGTGTCACCAGTTACATTATTGCTTGTAGATGTTGCTGGGTTATTGGAAAGCTCCCTGGTGGTTTAGGTGAGATTTTCCCTTAAATCTTAAGGACTCTGGACATTCTGGAGCTGTCTTGGTTGACATATCTCTTTTATGTTGCATGCAGGTCTGGGACTGTGCCTGTAAAGAGGCAAACCAGTATGGTGGTTCCCCTTTTAACAAAGGGGGACTGCAGGGTGTGCTCCAATTACAACCTTCGAAGGAAAGTTTATTTTAGGTGCTGGAAAAGAGACCCTGGAAGACTGTTGAACCTTTGATTCAGGAGGAGCAAAAGGGATTCCTTCCTGGCCATGGAACAGTTAACCAGATCTTCACCCTTGTAGGACCGCTGGTGGAATCACAGGAGTTTGACTATCCAGACTATATATGTTTTGTAGATTTGGAGAAGACTTACGGCCTTACAAAGGTCCCTGGGGCACCTGACGGCTATACTGTAGGAGCATGGTGTCCCAATCCTGTCCTTGATTTTCATGGACAGGATCTCAAGGCATGGCCAGGATAAGGAGCATTTCTGCTTTTTGTAAATGATGTGTTGCTGTTGGCATCTTCAGAGTGTGCACTGGAGCACTTTGCAGCTGAGTGTGAAATAGCTAGGATGAGATTCAGAATGGTGGAATGCTCCTACTTTGTACGTAGAAATAGGTAGAAATAGCATGCCTCAAGCAAGGGACTTCATGTATCTTGAGGTCTCACTCACAAGTGATGGAAAGGTGGAGTGAGAATATGACTGACGGATTGGTGCACCGTCAGCAGTATTGCAGATGCTGTACTGAACTTTCCTGGTGTAGCTTTATGTCCCGACCCTCACCTCAGGTCATGAAATCTCGGTAATGACCTTAAGAGTTCTGAATACAACTGGACGAATTTTCTAAGCCTCTGAAAGCGGGTGAGGAGCTGACACATCTGGAGAAATTGCACAGTTAGAAACACTGCTCCTACATGTGTCAAAGATGCAGTTAAGGTGGTTCTGCTTTGCGTTGTGAAGAAGTCACTTGAACTTCTTAAGAGGACTTCTTCAGTAACCAAGTGACTGAAGGTCACCATGTGACGTCTACTGTTTGAAGAAGTCACTTAGATGAGTGACAAAACGTTTTTTCCACTGAAAATGAAGAAATGAATGAAGAGAATGAACTTTCTAAGATTTCCTTACCTGGATGATTGAGCATGCTTTCCAGCTGCATACAGGTGTCCATAAACCAACCACGTCCATCATGCGCCCAAGTCAGCCCAGGCTGAGAAACGGTATACCGTGTGCACGTAACAACAACAAAGGATTGTTGGCATTTTAATCGACTTTTGCCTTTCAAATCAACGCTTGGCAGCGCTGTAATTACACACTTATTGTTAAGCGCTAATGCACAATCAGTAAAAGCTCATTGCGTGTTTGTTTTTTCTTTACCTCAGGACGATTTTGATTAAACGATGTCTTCCCCCTCATTCAAAGGTCCACTGTGTTAATTAACGTAGCTCTGCTTATGTTCAGCAGGTCTGTTTTTCCTGCTTGCAGGCGCATGCGTGTGTGTGTTTGTGCACGTTATTTGCTCTCAGTTTAACCCCGATACGGCGATTTGAAGCGTCTCAACACGGCCGCTTTTAAATCTCTCGCTCGCTCGCTCTCTCTCACCCCCTGCTCCCTCCCTCCCCTTCCTCCTCTTGCTACCTGATTCAGATCCGCTCCGACGCTATGCGTATGACCGCTCTCTCTGCAAGGCGAGCACCACCGGAGAGACCCGCACGCCGCCGCTGCTTCTCCTCCTCCTCCACCACCACCTCCTCCTCCTGCTGCTCCTCCTGCCGCTGCTGACCGCCGGCCGCCCGCGCAGCAGCACCCCGACGCCGGCTGGCGAGCCACCCAGACAGGGTAACCGGAGCGGGGCAGAAACAGCGCACCTGATCAAGCTCCGCTGGAGGAGAAATCAAGCAGCGAAGGTGAATAATAAAAACATTTTATAAAAACAGGAGGGCGCAGGAGGGGGGTTAGATATATATATGTGTGTGTGTGTGTTTGTTTTTGTGTGTGTGCAAAGCAAAGGAGGTGGTGCTGGCCGCAGGTCGCTGATGGACGTTTTGAGCTGAGGCTGAGCCCAGCTGATAGATATGCACGCGGTCCTTGTACACGGACCGGACTGTTTTTGTGTCGCGTGTCCGCCGACAGCTCCCGCGGTAAACAGCGAGGACAGACACGGCTGATGGATGGTCTGCGCTCGGCTCCAGCAAGCCCGCTGTGCGTGCATCCGTCTGCGTGTACGGCTCTCTGAAACATGTGAGCCACAGCAGCGCAGTTTGATCGGCTTTTTCAAAAGGAAAAGCCCGCACACGCACACACAAACACACACACACATTCTTCAGCGTTTGTGCTGAAGTGTGTTTTTGAGCGCTTATGTGTGCAAGTTTTTTGGTGTCACCGGGGGCGGCAGAGAGGTGAAAGATGCGCAGACAGGTTTTTGAATAATCTGTCCAAGTCGTAATCAAGGAAACGCACACACACACACACACACACACACACACACACACACACACACACACACATATATATATTGACTGTAAGGGTGTGTGTTCCCGGCACTGCTGCATGCCAAAACACGTTGTGTGTGAGATACGCAGAGGCTGGTGATGAAGCATGTTTCTGTCTCCACCTCCCAATCATCGCTGTATGTATTATTATAATTGTTTGACTTTGTGTGACTTGCCTAAAAGGGCCCTAAAAAACCCCCAAAACACCGTAAACCTCAAAGTGTTTAACGCTCGGAGACAGGAAGACCCAAAGAGGAACCGAGAAACAGAAGCGCCGTGTGCATTGTGTCTGTAGCACTGTCAGCTGAAAGCCTGCCATGGAAGGAGGAAGGCAAATTAATCAGCTGTGAAAGCCACACTTTGTTTATACATGTTGGGAACTTCCAGCAAAAAAGAGAGAGACAACCTCCCCCTGCCAAAAAAACCCGAGCTTTTCTCTGTTGATCAATAATTCATCTCTCCGTCTTTTCCAGAGTTGGCCCTGGATAGAGTTCGGCAGGAGCGTGGCGTCCCAGATCCTGCTGCTGCCGCTGCTGTCCCGTTCCTCATCATCTCTCTTCTCAGCCCGGCTTTCACCTGCCAAACTCCACCCTTCTTCCCTTCCTCCTCTCCTCTCTCATCCCCCCACCCCTCCACATCTTCTGCAACTTTTCACCCATCTCTCTCACCCCTTTCACACCCGTGTCTCTGTTTCTTCTTTGTTATCCTCGCCCTCCTACTCCTTCTCCTCTCCTTTCTCTGTAAATTCGTGATGGCGTCCAAACTGAACCCCAACGTCCTGTACGTGGCGGGGGCTGGGGAGTCGCTGGGATCACCGCAAGACTCTGAAAGGACTCATATTGTGAGTACAGTCCACTTCTTCTTCACACTTAAAGCTAAAATTGGAAAAAAAAAGAGAAAGAGAGAGAGATTGTGAAAGTATAGGTGGGGCTCCTCAACAGGTTTTGCTTCCACTTTCTTTTCCTTTCCCTTTCAGAAGGGGTAAAAATACAAAAAAACAACAACTCTACACTTTTAACAATGGGACTAGTCAACTTACACGCCCTAATTTATAAGTAATACAATCCCTTAGCGAGAGTCTTTTACCTCGGGTCGTGTCGAGATAACAAAAGCCTTGACTAATCTCGACCTGCAGGTGAAAGAAGACACGTGCTTTTAAACGAGATACCTCATCTGCATGGAGCAGCCTTTAAATACAGGAATTATTAACAGCCCCTTTGAGCAGCGAGTATAAACCTTCACTATATGTGACAAAGTTACCCTGGAAGGAAGCAGCCACGGGGAGATGTCCACTCTGCAGGGATCAGTGTGGATAAACTCTGAGAAAGATTCGGGAAATGTGTGAATGGGAACACAAAGTAAGAAAATGTAGCCGTTAAACTGTGTTTTTGATGACCAAAGACAGGATTAGAAATGAATACATCAGAGGGACATGTGCAGGATAGAGAATATAGTGGACAAAGGGTGCTGAAGATGGAGCTTTCAGGC
Source organism: Maylandia zebra (assembly GCF_041146795.1). NCBI lineage: Eukaryota > Metazoa > Chordata > Actinopteri > Cichliformes > Cichlidae > Maylandia > Maylandia zebra. Next base: position 27,841,955 of record NC_135169.1, read on the forward strand.
AGGAGGAGAAGAGGAAGATCTCAGAGGATGTAGTGAAGGAGAACACACGGAGGGTTAGTGTGACAGAGAAGACCCTAAACGGAGCAGCTGAAAGAAAACGACTACATCCATCCGCCCCGACCTCCTCACTTTATCATTTTTCCCACACATTTATAGAGTATCAGCGACATGTACTGAATTTGACATCCCTGACTTCTTGACTCGCGGAAAAGCTTTGCAGCAGGCTCAGATTTCCCACTGGGGAGGAGGAGGTGACGTTCTTGTTTTTTTGGGGTGGTGGCTTTGTTTAAGAAGTTAAAACTACTCGCTCCACGATGGTGCGTACACGTAAAGCTCAGTCATCTTTGTTTGTTTTTTTTACGTTGCGTTTCAGTGAATGCAGAACCTCTTTTGTTCACCACAGGCAGCTTACTCGCCTGCAGCTACATCCTGCTCAAATGTGATTGGTCAGTAGCACTCAGGCTACAAACCAGAAACCTTCCGGTACCCAAAAAAATCTCGTGCCTATGCTGACATTTTCTGTTGTATATGCAAATATTCAGATCAGCGAGTGCCTAAAGTGCACTTATGTAGTCTAGGTACATCTTTTACAGTTAGTGTCTTTTATTTTGAAAATATTCATGCTAAAAAAAACCCTGAATCATTGGAGCAGCATTTTTTTTAAGTTTTTTTAACTCCTATAAAATTAATATTGCTTTATTTTTTTTAAAGAGCTGTAAGAGCTACCTGAGTTTCTATGATTAGGTGATTACTTGGTCGATACCAAAAATTTGTACTATCGGTCCATTTTTACTTTTTCTGTGTAGGTGACGGTGGGATTTTATGTAAGTTTACCATAAAATGTTGCTCTGAGTAAAAAGCCCATCAGCCAAACTGCTGAATCAGTGGCTGAACGCTTCCACTACAGTTTGAAATGAGGACATTTTACGGCTCCTGATCTCACATTCATTTTCGGTGATTTTGTCTCCTCTTCTTGCAGCCCGGTGAAGCAGGTGAAGAGTCATCAGACAGCGATGGAGAACAAGAAGAGACGTCACACAAGCTGATCCGCAAAGTTTCGACCTCGGGACAGATAAGGGCCAAGGTAGGAGGAAATGGTGTATGTGTGTGTAGGTGGGATTATAGCAGGTAGAAGAGCTTGTTTTTGACACAGAAAGAAATGAGGTAATATTAGTGAATCTGTATCATAGATGATGGATTCAGCTGCTTTTTTTTTAACCTTTCTCGACACGTTGCAGTGCTTTTAAGAGCTTTTCTGAACTTTATCCATTCTCGACCTGACTCCTCTGAGGTAAAAATCATCATTAGCGAACCAGAGTGCGGTAATATTTTTGGATTCAGGCAGGCGCTCTTCAGTTAGAGAACATTCATGGAAAAATCATGGAATTTCCGATCAGGGCCATGTTGATAACCCTGATTAAACATTTGAGCTGCTTACTTATTGAAGAACCTGCACAAAGTTTAGACTTATCACTGAAATGTGGGCATGTGCATGTGGGTATGAAGGACCCTTGCCTTTCTCGGAGGCCTCGCATATGATAATCAAATGTATGTGAAGGGACGTTAACCGCTACCTTGCATCTTTAGCAGCCTTTTCTCTGTGTGACTGTCTCTGTCGCAACTTTATCAACCGTTAAATCAGACCTCTCATCCGACCTCTCCTCTGAGGTCAGCTAACTTCCTTCTAACGCCTGGTCTGTTTCCTGCCTGCGTCATTTTCCTCTCTTACCGCCACTGTGCTCATGAGCAGTGTTCAAATCAATGACAGCAGTAAGAGCTCCCTTTCTTACTGGACTTCTGGTAGATGTTATTGGCCTCTGGACTCACTCTTACAGTAAGATATTGATGGCTTGATAGTATCCTGTTACTGGCATTTAAACACATACACAGAAGTGTGTGTCGTTAGTTATTGATGAGCTAATAGCAATAAAGAGAAATGCATCATTATCAACAGAGTGATTAATGTGCAAATTATTATTCTGTATGAGTGTGTGCGTGCGTGCGTGTGTGTGTAAATCATTATCCATTACCTGTATTGACCTGCAGCTGTAAAACACACTCAGATCAATAGAAGACACAGGATACCTGCTATCCCTGTCGTCATGGGAATGGCATCCCATAATGCCTCATTTGTTTCTGTTGCAGACAATAGGATTGGATAACAGTCTAGTATTGATTGGCTGATCTCACTCGACACTTATATACACTAACATATGTGTGTGTGTGTGTGTGTTTTGTTTAGCGTTATCAGCAAGACTAGAACGTAGATAACCAAAATAAAAATAATAAGTAGTGTTTTGAAAAAAAAAATTAAAACTTATTTGGAAAAGAACTGAACTAAAAAATAAAGAGGTATAATGGAGGAATAGTCCTGTCTCTGACATATGCCCTCCATACAAAAACTAACATTAAAATTAATAAAAACTCAAATGAAAATATACTGAAATAAAAGCAAAAAAGTCTGTTAATCTGCAAAATATTTTCCTGTTTTTTCACATGCATCATCCAGTTTAGATGATTGGATTAAAAAAAAAATTAAACAATTGAAAGTACAAGGTACGGTTAAATCATACCGAAGGGTATATAACCTATAAAACACAAGACAAAAGCTTAAAAGCAATGAAAAAAAGAAAATTAAATTACTTGTGTCATTTACGTATACATATATTTTTTTTTTTAGAGAAAACGAACTAAGAATTATTCCAAAATACTTGAATTACTTCTCACCAGAGCATCCATTCTTAAGTCATAAACCTATCTGCATACATATTCTATACTAGCAAAAACCTGCAGCACATTTTAAAAATTTTCATTTTCAGTGGTAAGTCAAACAAAAGTTTTTTGTGAACGTTACGTATTTGGATGCTGCGCACGGAATGTGGCACATGAAACAAATGCATACAGACAAATTTAAACAATTGATATCTGTAATAAATTTAGGGAAAAAAACATAGATGTTAAAAACTGCCGTATACGTGATTGGTATATGCTAGCTAAGGAGGAACGAGGGTACATACAGACATATATATGTTTATATAGACATATAGTGAGAAAAATTTGCAGTTTATTACATAAATAAACTTATGAAAAACATTTTTCATTTATTTCCTGAAAGACACAACCAAAGGTTACTAGGGAAAAATATGTATTCCCTGACCAGGTGGTGAGTGGTTACAGGCTGCTGGCTAGGTGAAAATTGCCAACGTCACCAATGGAAAGCGCAGGGTTGCGCGTAAACACTCAGCAACTTCATTTACTCTTGAAGAGTAAATGTGGAGTGTGCGAGGTTAACTCGGCGTTTTCCATGTAAAGTACAGGAGACCACACCAATCATAAGGACATCTTTGCTGCAGCAATGTCTTTTTGACCGATTCAATTCAGTGCCAGCCAGCAAGCACTTGCCAACCGATGGGGGCAGTGCACATTTTTCCTCCAATGATATGTGCTTGCCAGCAGGTTGCTGACCAGTCTCTCCAGCCTGGTATGACAGAATCCTAAAACGTCACATTTAATTGCTGTGATATTGAAAGTAACAGCTAAAATGTGCCCAAAATGTGGCTTTAAAGATGTGTAGATCGTTTCTCATTGGATGAAACAAAAATTGCTGCTGGTTCGGTTGCTGGTTGTTTGTGTGCAAGTGTGAGATGATTAGAGTTTGTGTAACTAGAGTCACATGACTTGCTGTAGATTAAGCTAGTCATCGACTTCAGGATTATGCTTCAGTGACAACAATAGGTTGAGAGGATTAATGAGCTTGTGTGTCCCTTCATTTCTCTGAGTGCATGCAGGCGTGTGTTGGGTGATTTTGGCTGAGTTTGTTATTTGCCAAAATGTCTCTTTCTTCCTCTATTTTTTATGGCTTTTGCGTGTGTTATAGCTGAACGCCATCACTACATCAGTGCTTCCTTGTCTGCTTCATTTGACTTGCTTCAGTTTGTCCCCTGCCTATTACCTGCCTTGTTAGAGCTGCGGTCTGTCGGCACACTTGTTAAGGAGGTGCTAATTCTCATCAACTGTGACATGACTTCCTGACACCATTAGGTTAATTCAGTTCCTCGGCGGTGATTCGCTAAATAATCATACAGATGTTGTGGTAGCTCTCAGAAACAAAGGGCGGGTCATTTCCATTTCACTGTGGAGACTGTGGTGTTAATTAAATATGTTTGGGTTTAAAGACCAGCTTTAGATGCACTGTACGATCAGCAGGGGATATGCTGGTAGTTAACTCATGAGATTTTCAAGCTAAACCTACATATTCAAGGCTCCACACAGGCCTTTGGCGGTTAACTTTGCCTAGTTAGCTGTGCATTTTCATACTATTTCTGACCGTTTAACAGTGTTATGTGTGAAATAATAATAGCACAGTTAACAAAACAAGTAAAAAAAATACATTTCCTGTGGCTCCGGGTAAAACTTCCTTGGTGGGTGCCAAATATATATACATTTATGTAGGTCAAACCTTGATATTTATGACTCTGCATGGCAATGACTTATGTTATAGTAGACCTGCAGACGAGCTCAAAAAGTGAACATAAATTAGGTAAATGTTCATTAGATTGTCCCTCTATGTTCATTAGTTAGAGTAAAATTAGAAGTCCTTGTTGTGTGTTTCTCTTCTAACAAAGTTGTTTCCTTTGTGCTCTTTATGGTGACTTGAAAGACCAATGATAACTAAGGGGACCCAATTCCCCTCAGCCTGTTGCAGCTACATGACGCAACAGCTTGTTTTAGTTGGGTACAGCGGTTAAAAGGTTCATGAACATAGTGACCTGAAATCTGGCCCATGTTCGTGAAGTCAGAATCAACTTTTATTGACTTCATGTTCACAGGTCAAGATCAGTGCAGCGTCTGGAAAAAATAAACACATAAAATTAGCTAACTTGACAAATTAAAATTAGACCTGTCACAATACCAGATATTTAGGGCTTCCTAGTTCTTAAGTATGTAAGGATAGCCTAAAATACTTGTACCTGTATGCTACCCACCTGATTTCAAGAATTACTGGTGTATCGGCATTTAAAGTAGCAAACAAATTCTTGGAATTTTGATATTGAATGGTACCGCAAGTATTGTTTTTGGTGATATGCTAATCATGACATAATGTGAAACAAAGACATTTTATATCCAAAGGTTGAAGTCTCCACAGATGGTGAAATGCAACTTGACTAGTTGACAAGGCGGTAATTCTGCTGTTTGTGAATTGACTTCAGTTTTTGTCTTGGACTGGCTTGTTTATGCAGGCTTTTCAGAAACTAAACCCAATCCTCTCTGAAAAAAGACAAACCCTTTTGTATGTGTGCGGGTATTTTCTTTTCTTTCGGTGTTAAAGTTGTAGCCTGGGCGCAAAGATGGGTGTACTTCATAAACCACAATGTCCCCATTTGAGCGGTTGTTATATCTCATGTCCTGTTCTCCATTTCCTGTGTTTCTCAGCCTTTAGTTCTCATGTCTGATATTGTTATCATTATTGGTAAATGGTACATTCATATCAGTATAATGACATGCTCAAATACCCTTCAAACAAAACCAAAATCTTCAACCTCTAAATAGCTTGTTTCCCTCGTTTCTACGGTGCTTAATATCCACCAGCAACAGATAAAAGCCAGCTGTTGGGACGTGAAGTTTCAGCAGAGCTGTGACAGCATTTCTGTTCACACAGCTCTTTAGAGTAAAGATGACGGTTTCTAAATTTAGTGAGGTTTAATTTATCTAACCAACTACCTGACTAAAATAGAAACAGACTCTGAAGAAACTCTGAACTGTATTTAGAACTGATTACTACGACGGTTAGGGCCAATACAAGCTGCCAGGGTCATACTGTTTGACTCTGCTCTTTATTTCTCCATAATTTTGCTTCTGTATTTAGTAAATATAAAGTGGAAGTCTATTAACTTTTTGTGTCAGATAGACAATTCAGTGAACATACTGCAGCTTCACATATTTCAGCCAGTAAGTAGCATAAATTAGAACCACATAAACGATGCGTCACTAAGGATACGGTAACAGTTCAGTATAGGTCATCAATACTGCATCTGATAATGAAAAAAGACACATTTTTAACGTGCTTCATGTAGTAATTTATCTATTTCAAGGCAAATAATTACCATCAATTAACATCTTAAAAGCTTTTTTCAGTCTAAATTGCTGACATTTAGACCCTGTGCTATATGAGTATACGATGACTGCAGGAACTGTTTGCATTTTATTTCAGCTGCAGTACACTGTGCATGCAGGCATTTCTGCAACCTTATCTCAATAAGACATCTTCACTTCTCTCCACAGAGGGCAGCTATTTGGTGAGCATTGTTGATTATCTTGGGAAGCTGTTGAAACAGTGGTTACATGTTTATCGGCCTAGCTGCAGGCTGATGGCTCACTTGAGATCTTGAAAAGATTAAATCAACGTTAGTTGCTAAGGATTGTTCAGCGTGTTGTGTCTTAAAAAATGTGGCATTTTTGCTTAAAAAAGTGAAACAAAAAGAAAGGAGAAGCTATGCAAGAGAATTCATATATCCACTTTCATTTTGTTAGTGTTTGCGGTGTTCCAGCATTGTGACATCTACATGGTTAGGGCTATTTCACCACTTGCTTCTTTGGCATGCTCTTGACAGCATGTGACAGCAATTTTTTTTCGCTTTCATTTGAATGGAGATATTTTTCAAAATGAAAGTATAAAAACCCTAAAAAACAGTTCAATAGTTGATTGGTAGATTGGACTGTGAAACTGAGGGCACTGCACTTTTGATTGACGACTTGTTAGCCACCTAACATATCCTGGATAATCCTCCTTTCTGGCTCTAATAATTATGTGAACTTAATTTTATTCAATTTTATCTGAAACGGCCAATTGAGCACATGAAGTCATCGGAAAATTTTTTACAGAGGTCAAGAATTATAGCCAGTTCTTGAAGCCGGGGGTGAGAACACCAGGGCCTCCACCTTTGATGGCCACCTGATGCACTAAGCACCGAAGCATCTCCACATAAAAAGGTTTCAGTTGAGGTGCCTCTTAGGTGAGGTATTCCTACTGGGAGACCGAAGACTCGCTGGATAGTCTCTCGACTGTCTTGTGAACGCCTCGTTGTCGCCCCAGATTAGCCGGAGGAGGTGGCAGGGTTGAGCTTTTTTTTCAGACTGCTGTCCCTGCGACCTAAACCTGGATAAGCGGCAGAAAATGGATGAACATGACAATATTATTCAAAGAAATTTAAGTTACAAGTACTTTCATGATAGCTTTTTATACCTGGAAGGCATGCCCATCTTTTCTACGCACTATGGTGTGACAACCTTGACAGATGTGCCTGTCTTTGAGAGGCAATGGGAAAAAGTCAGATACAGAAAAGCTTGCTAGCTAACTAACTTGTTTCTTTCCCCCCAACCTTTCTTTGTCTGGCCTCCCTTTACTCAAAACCTGGCACTATTAAGATGTTATGCTAGTGAGTAGAGCCACAAACTGTTTACCACCACAGATTTACTTTGATTTGCCTGTTTCCACTGCACAATGGATTTCTGGTTTTCTAATTCACCACAGGATGGTCAGGCAGCAGCATCTTTGGAACAGGGAGCAGTTCTCTTGAGGGAAATTATCATCTGATGTTAAATTGTGAGAAACAAAAACTGCTGGATGTGGTGGCTTTTAAGTTTTGTCAGCTGTCTTTTTGTCACATGTTGTTGCAAAAGTTCTGTTTGTAACTCAATGTGTCTGCGTTCTGCGAGCGATCTCTGATTTTCTTACTTTCTTTTTGTCTTTCCTTCTTTTTTTGTCCTTGTCTACCTCCAGGCTCAATTACGTAAGGTTTCGCACTCTTTCTTTACTCTCCTCTTTTTATTTTCCCAATCCTATTCTCCTCCACCTCCTCTTCTTCCTCCTCCTCTTTGCAGTACTCACATTTACTGTGTGGAGGATAAAGGAGACACAGGAAGAGAATGAAGCAGAAAGGCTTCTGTGAATTGTGTGTTTGTGTGTATGTAGCACTACCACTTACGTTTTGAGTAGGCCGCCAACTGTTATGTTATGTTATGAAAGTAGACAAAGACACACACACTCATAAACGTGCAAAGAAAAGGCCAGTCCCGTCATTAGGTTTTCACCTTCGTCTCCTCTCTACCTTCCTCTTCTTTCTCATTTGTCTGTTCCCTATTCTTTTGTAATTTCTTGCTGTGACTTCCCCTCCTTTGGAGTGATCACGTCACATCCTGTCCCTTTCCTAACATCCAAATATTTTCTAGAATTTCTAAAATTGGTAACTTCTTAACCAAAACCCTTTCCTTCTAAAATAGCAGCAGCGCCACTTCAGATTATGTAACCAGTCGTATTTCTGGCTTTTAGAGTGGTGATTAACAGGTAACACTTCTTCTTTTTTCCCCCCCTCGCTCCTATTCCTGTGGATTTCCTGCACGATGCTTTGCTGGAATCAAACCCACTATATTTGTTCTTTTTTATCTGCATCTCGCTCCCAGTGCAGAAATCTGTGTGGGTGTTCACTGCAATGGAGATGAGGACAAGTTATAGATGTGTGCGGATGGATAGAGAGGGGGGGGTGACAGACATGGCTTTAGGAGAGTGCACGAGCGTGTGGGACGGCCGGTGTTGTGTGTCTGTGTGCTGTGCTTTGATTTGTGCCCTCGGCTTGATGCGATACAGATGCAGAAGTGTTCGGTTCAACACGGGAGAGGGAGAGATGGAAAAAGACGGGGAGAGGAGAGAGAGATGAAGATGGACAAAGGGGAGAGAATTAGCAAGTGTAAGAGGGAGAGAGGTGGAGGCAGAGTGGAAACACATCCAGAGTCGGTTATATAAGAAATCCACACAGCGAACAGCAGGCTCTAATATCCATATTTACCGTTACAACAGGTTGGCAGGACTGGTGAGGAGGCGGCTTGACTATTTAAAATGTGTTATTCAGTCACTGGTACAAAGATTGCTCAAAACACATTGTTTGTATCCTTAAGGCTTAAAAAAACACGTGGTCGTTGCTAGGGCTGTGCGATATGACCAAACTCTCATATCCCGATATAAGAAATCTATCGTCCCGATATCGATATAAATCACAAAAATTTAACATTTTCTGTAAATTCTGTGAATCTCTGGCAGCTCGACTTGCGTGAAGTGTTTCCAGCTGCGCGTCATGTACCTGGAGTTGAGTGTTTTAACCGATGCATGAAACTATACATTTTTAGACATAAGTTGTAAAGGCCGCCGTTTTCTTTGTATTTATTACACGGCGTGCTGCGGGGAAAAGCCTGTTCTAACGTTTGAGTCTAAGGTTTATTTTCTAGCACCTGGTGGCTCTTTTTTGCTTCTCATCCGTAAATAATCTGCTCTTTCACGAGATTCAGTTTATTTTGAAAAGTCTCAACAGGATCTTGAGCTTTATTGTGAAAGGTTTATGTGGAACATAAACAAGCGGACACGCGATGGTGTTACCGTCGTTGTTGCTAACGACAACGCATAAACACAGACACTTGTCCGTTCATAGTGTGGTTATATTAAATATAAGAGAAAGAGAGAACTTTAAGAAATTAATATAGCCACTACAATGACCATCAAAATGATGAAAAAATATTGCCGTAAACAGTTTATTTTGCGACACCACGAAACAAACGATAGCGTAAAATGAAACGATAGATGTTTTTATATCGTCATCCGATATATATCGTTATATTGAACAGCCCTAGTCGTTGCATTATCTACCTCAACATTTAGGACATTTGATCAGCTCGTTTTTGTATATTCAGCTACTTAACCCGGCTTTCGGGTTTTCTTCTCCTCCTTTAAAGCTTTCATGATACACGTTACGTGCTTGTCCCCTGCTAGCTGCCAATTTAAATCCCGATTTAAGTTCTGGAAGGTTTCAGTGAGGTAAAAGACTGAGAAAAAAAAAGGTTCGATTCACTTGGAGAATGCCGTTACTTTTCTCGATGTGTAGATAGCAGGATTGTCTTTAGTTTCCAGAAAGCATCTATACCCCATGAATGTTATTTGTTGAAAGCAGTGACACAGTCCTGAAACAGAGGAATAACTCCTTTTAGACCACTTATTCATTTTATGTAGGATTAGCAAAGCCTATTTACTAGTTGGAAATGTTTCTTGTGCACACAGCCAAGCCAGCTAAAACTGTCTTTTAACTGTAATGAAACATCTAAGCAATGTATTCATTTCTTGGAATAAACATCGAGAAATACAGTCAGATCTGCCTGGGCCTTAATGATGGAGCAATTAGGTAGGTACGTTACATCATTGATCCCACAACAACATTGTTGGATTACAGCAGCAAGATAAAGAACAGAAGGGCCTTATATTGTGAGAGAGTACAGAAGTTTCTATGTAGAACAGTGATAGTGATTGGTTTGGCTCTAGCAAATGTGTGCCTTTTAGCCTGGATTATATATTTGTTGGTTCACATTTGTTTAGGGATTTTTCATATTTGCAGTTGGTTATTTGGTACCAGCTGAAAGCCCTCATAGCCAGAACTTTGTTTGACTTACCAAGATGATAGCCAGCTCAGCACGACTGACTCTTTTTAGGTTTATGTAATCCTGATTACAAAAAGATATTTTAAGTATATTGTACTTACTTCGTATTATAATCCCGTGAACATTAATTAAAGTAAAACCATGATTTATTTATCAACAAACGACAAGTTAAAATTCACACACATTAAGAAAAAACAACAAAAAACTCCAAAATGTCAATCCCAAAAGATTTAACCTACCTTTATGCACGAAGAGGTTGATGATAAAAAAGCATGACAAACTTAAAAGGAAGTGGCCTCAGTATGTGCCCAGCTGTAGTAAGAATGTACTAAGGATGCTAAATTTGTAGAAGGAGAAATACAATTTTGTGGAAACTCTATTACTGGGTATTAATATTATTAATGTAACTAAATAAGTTAAGTTATGACTTGATAAAACAATTCAGGTTAAAAATAATTTCACACAAGTAAACCTGAGATTAGTACCTTGACCCTCTTCTTTACCGCCACGCTGGTAAAACGCAACGCTTATCAAAGACAGGAAAGCACAGACTAATTAACTGGTCAGTTGGTGATGGCGAATGAGAGGTCATAACTGCTCTCTAGCCTTGTGTGACTGAGACCGGGACTCAACAAGTACACCCAAATCAAAGAATGTGCTGTAGTAGGTCTATAACTACTATATTTTGTGCCCAGTCATGGCCTACTGACGTTTTACAAACACACGACCACTAACCACGCAATGTTAACTTGTTTGCCATTTTAGATGTATGACCATTATTGTGACCCCAATCATATAGACCTAGAGACTGGTCTGCAACCATCTGGCAACCACCAGTTGTGAGGGGGAAAAACAGTATCTTCTGCTACAAAGTGACTGCTAAAGTTCAAGTCAGGCAGATCTACATACCGGTCAGTGACACCCTGCAAACCACCCATCACTAGAGAAAAAAATCCATTCCCCAAACAGTTGGCAAAAAAACTCCTTGCGATTTCTTTGGTTGCCAACATATTGCTCTGATCGTACTTTCAATGGAATCAAAGGGCTTTATTACAAACTCTCAGCTATCCAGGGATTACACTTTGTTTTTTACAGTACCTATCCAATATGGCGAACAACTCTGAATAATGTGCGCTTGACGTCACGTGAGAAACCTCAGTAGTGCCACAGTGACATTTCCTTTACTGTAAAGCTTTGTGAACTAGGGCAGATAAATCGACGTTTCTGCACATGATAAGAGTTCATGTGTTTAACTATGTGCGGTTGTTTCTCAGATGTTTGATTCCTCACAATGGGGCAACCGTGGCTCAGGGGGTTGGGAATCGCATCTGTAACCGGAAGGTCGCCGGTTCGATCCCTGGGCTCTCTGTCCTGGTCGTTGTGTCCTTGGGCAAGACACTTTACCCTACTTGCCTACTGGTGTTGGCCAGAGGGGCCGATGGTGCGATATGGCATCCTCGCCTCTGTCAGTCTGCCCCAGGGCAGCTGTGGCTACAACTGTAGCTGCCTCCACCAGTGTATGAATGTGAGAGTGAATGAATAGTGGCATTGTAAAGCGCTTTGGGTGCCTAGAAAAGCGCTATATAAATCCAATCCATTATAATGACTCTGACTAAACATCAGTATCTGTCATCAAATGATGAACAATACTCTTTCAGCCAGACTCCTGATTTGCCTGTAAGACATTAATTTAGTTTTGAGTTAATAAATGTTAAGCTTCTTTTGACGCTCGCTATCATTATATACATTTGAAAATCAATGAAAAGATTGATGGTTAAAATATTTCTTGGTGGTACTTTTACTGTTCCTGCGTTCAAGTACGAAGCAACGACACACAAAGCAAGTGGTTGTATATCGCCTTTCAGAGTATTAATGGTGACATTTTAAAAGTAGTTTGAACAGTGAATAAACATTTTTTTCCCCTTAAAAGCTTCTTTCATGATTTGCAGTTGCAGCGTTCAGCAGAGCACTTTAAAATATTACTCCCTGTAATTTATAGGTAATGTATGATAAAGTGGCTAACTCCCAGGATCCACAAAGGGCACCAATGTGTATTATTGATCTGCTCTGATGAAATTACTCTACATAAGCTGTTTATCATACATGCATGAACACACACGCACACAGTCTCAGGGCCTAATTCGGAGTCATTCTGTCTCCTCGACTTCACCGGTGTTGGTTAATTGGAGCCGTCAAACTCAGTTTCTATTGATTTGACCTCATGTTTCCCCGAAACGCCAGGCCGTTCGACAGGGGGACTCTTTACAGTCAAAGAAAGAAGAAAGTGCTAGAAAACTCTGGGCTGCATTTAAAGAAAGCAGGAAATCATTTAAAGAGGTGTGAAGAAACAAGCTTTGTTTGTGGGTTCAGGAGGAAAAGCAAGACTTGTTAAGTCATTTTTGAATAACAGGAAAGTTCACAAATCATATTGTTGTAGCGAAACTCTACGAGGTGTGATATTTCTGATTTATCATGATGAAGAACATTCAAATTATTCTTTTTGTGAACTTAGCTAAAATAAGATCACATACTACAGAAATGAGTGAAATCTACTGAGGGAAACAGCCTTGAAGCCCCCCCCCTCCCCCTGTTATAAGAACGTAACTTCCTTCTTATTGCTGCCTTTACTTCCGATCTTTTATTTATGTCCTCTTTTCACCGCATGTCTTTTGCGGTCATTCATTGAGTCTTTCATTGCTCCTCATTTATCCTACATTGATCTCTAAATGCTCCCCTCTTTCTCTTCTCCGACCTGTCCTTCATCATCCCGCTATTCCTTCCTTTCTTTTCATCCGCTCGTCCTTCATCTGTTTTGTGAAACCCCTCATAGTTTTTCAAGCTTCTTTTCAATCGTTTAAGTTCAGGTCCTGCTCACGTTCAGAGTAGTGGCTATCTGGCAGTCCAGAATATACAACATACGTGTTCGTGTTTTGTAGCTGAGAATTACCGGTCATTGTAATGTGACTTTTTTTGTATCATTTGTGATTGAACTGGTGAAAGATGCCTTTGAAAAACATTAAAATACTGCAGAGGAATCTGAGTCAGCTCATGTCAGGTCTGTGTGTAGTACACTTGTAAATTCCGTGCTTGGTCCAGGCTGGATAGATTGGGTCTAGTCTGGATTCATCAAACAACCCTACAAACAGAATTTGGTTGAGTCAGTGTAACAGGGGTGTCAATCATAAGGACCAGAGACCACAATCGGCCCAGGAAGAGACTCCAGTAGACTCCTGTCCCAATAGACAGCTTTGGAAAATGGGAAGGAGGGCATGCATTTTGGACCTTTACCTGTGTTTTCACAAGTTTTACAGTTTCTCCTGCTGATAAAGACTTCCCTCACATCCATTCATACAACACTAAAGTAACTAAATAGACACTACCTGACAATAGATAAAGAGTTAAATGTCAGAAAAGTCCCTATTTTTTTTACTATCCATTGTAGACATTTTCTGCGACTTAACCAAACATGCCTAGTAATATAGTAACATAGTAAGTAAGCCACATTCATTTTGATTAGCTAGCATTGTGGCAACATGTCCATTGGTCACAAGAATCGCTACTCCTACTGAATTAACTTAAACTTAAACAAGCTGATCATGGGAAAGGTCTTAACCCAAACTGTGCTAAAGGTTTTAAAGGAAGAATCCCTTGGATTTAGATGAACCGCAAACTGGATGAGTAACATCACTGATGTTTGGTTATATTGATCTGTAAGGTCTTAATGCATGCTCAATCATCCAGGTAAGTAAATCCCAAAAGTTGATTCTGTTGATCTGGACGTAGCGTTTTCAGTGGGAGAAACGTTTCGTCACTCATCCAAGTGACTTCTTCAGTCTCAGCTGACTGCAGGTTTCCCCAGACTTATTGTACATTTTCACAATAACTGAACCTAGCCCACTTAATGAACAATGGGCTGGGAGGCCTCTCTATGGTAAATGGCCTGGACTTTGAACAGTGGTTGTTGATCAATGGTCACAACAGTTTGCAAATTAGTGGTCAAGAAACTGCTCTCACAGCCCATTGTTCATTCAGTGGGCTGGTTTCAGTCACTATGCAAATGTACTGTTTATAAGATTGGGGAAACCTGCAGTCAGCAATGAAGAGAATGAAGAAGTCACTTGAATGAGTGACGAAACGTTTCTCCCACTGAAAACGCTACGTCCAGATGAACAGAATCAACAGAATCAACTTTTTGGGATTGGTCCATAACAGTATCACAATGTGACTAGCTGGGGATTCTACAGAGTTAGCAAATGCTGCGTGAATGGAACAATTACATACTGTAGTAAGTTTGCAAGCCGTGCATTCTCGGATGGTTGCATTCAGAACTGGGAGGGTAAACAGCTTTTAATGTCTGACCTGAGTGTGTGACATTTTCATTCTAGGCGATGCAGAGGCGTTAATGTCTAGAAAAGTTTGGGGCTTTTGGATAGAAACAATGGCAGGCTTTTGAGAGCCCTTATTCCTTCTGTTGTTGAGCTAACTTGACAGGTAAAGCTAATTTTCTTCTTCTCTCAGAGCTCTAAAGGTCTAAAGAGTCCTTTGAATGTAGATTATGTAGTGTGGCTGAAGCAATGTGAAAGCAGTTGAGATTGTTTTGATTCAGCAGAAATCTATATCTATCAATCTATTGCGCCTGAGTAAAGCGCGCATTAGAAAAAAAAAACACTGTTGAGCTTTGATTCTATTTTTATAGTCTTGATATAGCACTACTTGTGGTTATTTTCTTCATGATTACATGTTTATTGTGGTTGCCATCTTTGGCTTCACTCCTGCAGAACGTGCTGTGCACAGAGGTTTCCTCCTCACATCTCTCATGTTTCACTGCAGGTTTTCGTGTCTTTCATTTTTTTTGTTTTATTCACGTTTTAACATCATTGTTTGAGCTTAATGTGTCTGTCAAATGCTCACTTCCCACCCTCACCTCAAAAGCTGCAGCATTTCTCTCACAACAATCCGAGCTGATTTAGATCAGTCAAACCAGGTTGACTTCAGGTGCATTTCCTCGTCCCGGCATCCCCGTATTGATCTCTCTCCTCACGCTTTCCTTTCTCTTGATTTCATTTCCCCTCCCCTCGTCTCCATTTTGCTCTATCATTCCCTTTCCTATGCATCTACCAAGCCTGAACCGTCATCAGTCTTCCGCAGGCAGCAGGCCATTAAAGAAAGTGTGTGTGCTGTGAGACAAAGTTGATGAGTTATCTGCAGCAGCTGTGTCTACCATGTTGACGCTCACTCATGGAAATGTGCTAATGATGAGGAGAGAACAATATCTTGTGTGTGTGCTCATGTGTGCTCTCGGTCATTAGCAGAAGTGTGTGTGTGTGCATTTGTGCTATCACTGACGGGCGTTTCAGTCTCGGCAGGTGTGCAGTTGTGTGCTAATGTGCTAACGGTGCGTTATCAATCAGTGAAAGGTGTTGCGTCCATGCGCATTTACCGCTCGTGTTCCTCTGCTCGTTACCGGAGACTGACAGCACAAAGCACGAGTTTCGGCGCGTTTGTCTCGTGCCTCTGAAGCGATATCTCTCTCTGCCAGCAGGAGATGGATAATATACCCTCAACTGGTTCCGTTCGCTGAAGCTGCGCAGTTTGAGTTGACTTTCCTCACAGGTTTCTGATAACATCTGCAAATGTGTCTGTTTTTTTCCCTCGTAGCACCTGCAGGTAAAGGCGCTACGTGCAGCATTTTCAACATTTTACAACTACATTTACAAAAAAGTGTAAATAAACATGAGATGATTTGCAAGTCATTCGAATGCTATAAAACAGCATATGAGCTGTTGTAGCTGAGAAGTGTCATTTGTCATTTCCTCGTTTTTAAAGCTGAAAAAGGAGCGTTGTGTTGTAGCATCACAGCACTTTTTTGCATTTAAGGACTGCCGAGACCAGTTGTTCAACTTCACAAGTGCTTTGCTATTTTTGCTCGATGGAGGATTTCAGCTGCCCAGGATTGCGTGGTGTCAGTTGACAGCTGTGGACAGCAGCAGGGCCAGCCTAGCACCTGGACTCTCACTACGATGACGCGCTGTTGGAATATGTGCAAAGTCAATAAAAGCAAGTCTTACGGTAGTTCATGGGATAGGCACGGTCTTTATTTTCATGTCCTTGAGCACAACTTTTCCTGACTCTGCTTGCATAAGTATTGATTTGTGTTCATGTGTATGAACAGAAGTAGTTTTTTTTGTTTCGGGTTTTTGTTTTTCCATTTTATCGCTTTGCTGTAAAAAGCCGATTAGGTATTGTTGTCACCCTGCCGCTCGGGCCGACAGCATAGACACCCAAGTTTGCGAACTCAGAAATTAGGCAGTGTACAATTCTGATACACTTCCATAGGTGTGTTTTATCTACTAAAGATCTCAGATGAGTTTGAATCTCGGTCAAGTTTTCTGAAAATCTTGATAACAATAACCTGAGAACAAGGCGACTGAAACTGATACGATAGGTGTATCTACCAGAAGGCTGAGTGGTAGCAGTGGCGGCTGGCAGTATTTTTTGCATAGTGCCGCGAAGAAATCGAGGTGCATGAGGCAGCAAAGCAAGGCCGTTGCATTCAGCCTTGTGACACGGGTCACCTGCTCAACCATCGAGCTAAAAACCCAATATTTTGTAGTTTCAAAAGGCAAAAAACGTCTGCGTTTGGAGTTTGGAGGGGTCATTCATACATCGAGTGATCTCACTGCTCATGCTTCAGGATGAGGTTCAAGTCATACACGTCACAGATTTGTGTCATTTTAAATGTGTTGCTTGGTTAGGTTTCATATATAGAAATCACATGGTTAGATTGGTTAGAAAATGTAATGCTTACCAGGTCTTTTTAAGCTGCCTTGCTATGCTGACACGTCCTCCCTTTCACTGGACAGAATACACGCTTCTGATTAGAATTATACATCTCACTAAAACATGTCACTTACAAATTTGGTAAGTAACATGACATGAAAAAAGTGACCTGGCGATTGGTGTTCATTGCAAATAATTGCTTTCTGCTTTCACTTATATTTTACATGAAAGACTTTTGTATTTTGTATACAAAAGACTGAAGGCTGTGCAACTCTAAAGTGAG
Organism: Maylandia zebra; assembly: GCF_041146795.1. Taxonomy (NCBI): domain Eukaryota; kingdom Metazoa; phylum Chordata; class Actinopteri; order Cichliformes; family Cichlidae; genus Maylandia; species Maylandia zebra. The sequence continues at coordinate 27,859,494 of NC_135169.1, forward strand.
GTTGCAGGGTGGTACACTTGCGTTTCAGTGCATGAAAAAGTAAATTGGGACAACGTCCAAATATTGCAGAAACCCTATTAATGCTTGGCTGAAAGGGGAAGTTGGTGCAATGGAAGAGAACTGACAAATAAATGAAGATGCCTGTGAAACTTAAGGCTTAGATACCCGCTGCCGTTTGTGCTCGCCTATATTTTCCTTCGCTGATAGATTTTCCAAGCAGTATGAAGCAGTGTGCTAACTGTAACATTATTTAAATCAACACATGAATAAATCAGAAATCAGCTTTCCATCCTGTTTTCCATGTTATCGTTTCTGTAACCGCTTCTTCTTCTGCACCAGCAGCAGCACTTTATACCCAGATCCTAATATTAATGTAACAGTAAGAGATGGAAGTGCACAGTAATTTGCAGCTTCCGTAGCTATTATTCAGTGAATTTGCTTTAAATTTGGCGTTTAATTTCGTTGGAAACCCGGTAGACTGCTACAGCCTTGAATGAGAAAAGGCCTGAAAGTTAGAAAATTGGAGCTTTATTAGCTGATTGCATTGTGGGATTGTTGTTGTTTTTTTTGTTTTTTTATTGTGGTTTAGTTATTTTCAGTTGTTGCTTAATTTCAGTTTTTTTTTATGGCGCTGCAAATGATGTGTGTGCAGCTGTTATTAGAAGCACAATACCCCGTAGAGTAGAAAAAAGTGTTGCGTTAGCCTGGAAAGCTAACTGGAAAGCTAACGGTTTAAAAGAGAAGTAAAGATGTAGCTTCATGTCTCAGGTCTCGTATATTGTATATGGGCTTTGTGCAAGTGTGGGAAAGTTGATTGCAGAAAGAAAAAAACAAAACAATACATTAAAAAAATTGTGCCACTAGTTAGATGCCAGATCGTGCTGTTCAGTGAGTGCAGGCTGTTTCTGTTAAGAGGACGTGGAGGCCAAAGCACTTCCTCTGATGCATACACCTCGTCCTATCAGGGTGTTGGCCTTTAAAAGCAGACAGTGTGCATTAGGGCAGTTTTACACTTCTCTCTCTATCTTATTTCCCCGTTTCCCTCTTTCTGTTTGCTTAACTTTTGTGTTTCATTTTTCCTGTTTTGCTTTCACGCCTCAGCGCGCCTCTCGGTTTTATTTAACCCTGCTGCTATCTCTTCATCTTTTTTTTCTTTTTTGTCTCACAGGGGCCAAAAATAGACTCACTCTCTCTCTGGGTTTTTGTCAGCCTCGCTCTCTCTCTTAAAACCCCTTTAACAGGAAGTAAGAGACAGCCACCACATCGTTCACACACACACACACACACACACACACATATATAGTGCTTTTGCAATACTGCTGTCCTGAGAGATCACATATATTTAGTGATTTCATTTATTCTTTTTGACTCCACCTTGCATTGCAATACTTTGTGTGTGTGTGTGTGTGTGTGTGTGTGTGTGTGTGTGTACATGCATGTGTTGAATTGCCTGTGAGCCCATGCACTGTTATCAGCCTTGACTTTAAGTACCACATGAAGAGAAAGAGACTGAGTCAGCAGCACAAAAACACATCTGTTAATGACACTTGAAATAAAGTGTGTGTGTGTGTGTGAGTGTGTGTGTGTGTGTGTGAGTGACAAAGAGAAAGGGAGAGCCAGCTCTATTCATCATATTCACTAGTGCATTTCCTACAATTACAGTAATTACAATTATTATTCTTACTAATGCTGCTGCTTACCTGCTGTGTTGCAGTACATATTTCATTATTACAGTGTCGTGATCATTAATTTGTCCTCCTCTGACAGCCTGTCAGCTGCACAAACTAAATGCATGCTCATAAAACTGCTTTTTTTTAGGTTTAAAAAATATTACACTGTCATGGTTTTTAATGTAAAATCCGTCATAGAGCCTAGTACACTAAGCACCCTGGGTATGCAACTCGTTTTTAGTGCTTTATATCATTATTTCCTCATCGGTCTTGAAAGAACAGGCCTCTTCAGCATACTGGTGGACAGTTAGTCCGCTCTTATTCTGAAAGTTCAGTAGCTACAAACCAGGTAGTTATTAACCCTTCTCTATGAAGTAGTTCGGTATGTTTTAACGATGGCGGCAGTGATAGTTGTGTTTTGTGTGAACGCTTGTAGTGAGTGTTGTGTTGCTTTCTCCTTCCATATTTGCCCTTTTGCTCCATCTTTGAAGGTGGACAGTTGAAACAGCTGTGTTTAAAATACCTTTCTCTATTGGTGCAGTCAGATGACACCTAATTATAGGCAATACCTTAAGGTTACACTTTGTGAAGTAGCAAGAAGCAGCTGCAGACAGCATGTGTCACTGAGGTCTTTGTCCATAGACAAAAGGCATCCCAAAAACTAAGAAAACAAACCAGGAATCACCAACTATTATCCATTTAGTTTGTTTTATTGAGACAGTAAGGTGAGGCCCTGTACATACATTTTTATAAACACCCGTATACGTATTTTTATAAATAACGTATACGTATTATTTTATAAAGATTAGGAAGAGTATCGTATATGCAATTTTAAAAATAAAAAACACATATACAGGTATTTTTTACCAATAGTGTGTGTACATATAGGTTCACACGAATACAGTTATGTTTTTTAAAAATACACGTATACGTTACATGTATTTATTTGTCAGGCTCTGTCCAGAGCATGCCAAAGCAACGGTTGGCGATGTATCCATGAAGCCATGAGTATACTTTCTGTGACTGCTGAGGTACGGGTGATGTCATTAGTGATTGTGTGGGATGGCCTTTTTGGAGCAAAAACTGGCGTAAATCACAAAATGCACCTGCTGTGTGGCAGCTCGCCTTCCACCGTCTTGTTTGTTGTTTGGATGTTGGTTTGTTGGTTGCACTGCTTTTGTCATCTTTGTCGATGCGTACGACTCGCTGTTTCATTCAGCGGATCCCTCTCGGGAGATTCATAGTTTCTCAGTGTGTGAGGGCTGAAGAGAAGTCGTTTGATGTAAGAAGACGCCTTTTAGTGTGTCACAAACCTGTGTAGGTGTGTGGTTCACTTCCTGCAATGTGTTGCGCAAGAGGGCTCCCCCTGTGGATTATTTAGACGGTGACAGTAATATGTGTAATCCTATGGATCTGAATTACTCAGAAACTTGAGATGTTACTGATAACATGTAAGCATGTGTGGCCAGTTTAGTCTTTTAGCTGTAATTACTATTTGTGTACTATGAATATTCATTTTGAAAGAGTAGAATTACTTAAATGTACAGTGGAACCCCGACTTACGAATACCCCATTTAACAAAAAATTCAAGTTACGAAGGCACTTAACTGCAGTATTTCTGCCCGTGTTATGGCAAAATGCCCGCGTAACGAAATCCGCTGGCTCTGATTGGCTGAGCCCACAATGCCCTCCGAATCATGTGACAACCCCTTTGCTTTCGTACTTGTGCTTCGCTGTTCCACTTGAACGACATATTGTTGTTGCAGTTAGCAATTAGCCTATAGCCTATCGTTCACTCAAAAGGCGCGATGGGTGCTTCGACTTACGAAAGACCCTTGGGAACGAATTAATTTCGTAAGTCGGGGTTCCACTGTGACAGTAATAACAAGTCTGCGAGGTTGATCTTGAGTGTATTGAGTGCATTTTATAAAGCCTAATTAAAATCCAGATTCAGGGCTGAAGAGAAGAAAGTGTGGCCAAATGAGGACTTTGAGCTTATACGTGGCATGCAAATACTTTGATTATCTGGCTCACACCGCGACCTTGCATTACAACCTAAATCGACATCCTGCTACACCACATCAGATTTTGTGCGCTGCAGATGTACAGCAAATTATAGTGATAACGGCAGGGAAAGAGATCAGAATATTAGAGATTAAATGAGTCAAAACCTGTAGTTCACAGAGGGGCTTCGATTGCAAAAAAACAGAGAACAAAAAAACTGTCCTTAGATATTAGCGCATCTTCCTGGAAACGATGAGTAAAATCGAGAACGAGAGCGACGTAGAAGTAGAGTACACTGGCAGTCAGTGTGACTGTACTGGAAGGATGTGGCTTCCCTTCTAAAAACAGCACATCTTATTTTTACACAGCTGTGTGTGTGCGTGTGTGTGTGTGTGATGTTCGTAACAGAGGAAGACTGTTTTCATTATGAAAGAAAGGTACAAAGTGAGACACAGGCGCAACATGATAGACTGACATAGATGTAGTAGATAGATAAATTGATTGATATGATTGGATGCTTCTGTTTTAAATTGTTTACGGAATGGAGGAAAAAGACGATGAAATTCATTTATTTTCTATTTCTGCTTTGGTTGTTGCTCGTAAATCCCCCTCATCTTCTTTTTGTCTTTTCTTGCTTCTCACCTTGGCTCTCACTCCTCAGTTTATACATCGCTGCAGTACTTTAGTCCATATGAGTGACTCACATGGACTAAAGTAGAGAAATTGGTTTAAAAGTGATATGAGTTAGACAAGTAAACAAAAGCATGTGTGAGAATTTTTGCACGGTTATGATAGAAATGCACTGCATGTAAGCTATACTGCTGATAATGATGACAGTCATAACACAAAGTTGAGGGTTAGCCTTATAAGTTGTGTTTTGGCTAAAAAAAATACCAGTTCAATGGTAAAAAGATTGTTTACGAGCAGTAAACCCGAGCAAGCTTCCTGCAGGAGCGTTCATTTGTGCTTTCGGTTTCAAGTCGCTGGGACTGAGCTGCGCCTGTGGTAGCGTTTGTGCAGCACGGTAGCTCAGTGGTTACCGCTGATTTCATACGGAGAGAGCGTCGTGGGTTCAAATTCACGTGTGGCATTGAAGGCATGAAGAGTATCACTTCATGGTTAATTAAAGTAAAAAGAAAAAACATCCCAAGTGACATAGCGATGTGCCAGCAAAATTCAAGCTAGCAAGCAGCGTACGTTTTTTAAATGTTTGAACTATACTTAAGGCTGACTCCAGAATCAAGTCAGTCTCCAAAGACTTCCTTGTTAAAATACCCAACTTTACGGGATTAAAAAGTCGGTTTAAACCTTTGAAAAATAGTAAATAACAATCAAAAGTAAGGTTTTAAGCTTTAAGGATAGTTACCCCACGGTGGCCAGAATGCTGTAAACGCATTCTGGTGATAGTGTATAACAGGTATAACAGGTGATAGTGTAAGTCTTTGGGTGACAGTGAATGTAAAGACAACCCCAAAGGTGCTGCTGTAAGGCTGGGCCAAACAAGTCAAACAGTCCTAGAGACCTCTGGTCACTAGTGACTTATGGATGGCACTTCTTTTATTTGTTTTTCACTGGCAGAAAACAGCTTCCACGCTGTGCGACTGAAGCCGAAATGTCCACCATATAGTTGTAATCTCCTAAAAACGTTGGTCAACTGTGCTAAACTGCTATTTCATGGTCACAATGGATTACAAAACCAAAGGGAAGGCATGAAGTCTTGAAATGCTTTTGGCAACACAAGGTGAATTTCAGCATTTTCTTGCAAATAATGATGGTATTTTTCATTGTGTCTGCTTGCACAACCCTAACTGCTTTGCAGTTTGTAGTTTCTTAATGTGAGCACTAAATAAGGAGTTGGCCCAAGCATTTCCTGTGCAAACACTGAGCAGCTTTTCACACATGCCTCTCTTAAGCATGTTATTTTGAATACAAATATTATTTTCACTCTTGCTAATTTGACTGCATGAGTTAACACATGCAGGAAAAGACCCAAGACCTTTACAAGGGTTCAGCGCTGGGTGAAATCGAGAGGGTATAAATAAAACCCAGTCGGTCTCTCAAAGGAGCTTGCCTCCTTTTCTCCATTTATGTTGAGCGCACACAGGCTAGAATATTCATCCCACTGACTTTCTCCTCATATAAGGTAAACTCCAATTTTTCCAGTTGGAGGCTTGCAGGACACGGCTGAAGGAAGGCGGCCAGTGCGTTGGTACTTTCTATGCAAAGACCTGTGTTCATAATCAAGTATTTGGGTTTACACTCATAGACATAGACAGTTAGGGTCTTTTTTGGTGGTCGGGCCCCTGCTGCTGACTATGAGGGGAAAATGTGTGTGTTATGACCAAATAAGCTGTCAGGGCCAATCCATCGTTAAGTCTGACGTCACTAGCCGTGTCTGGGCCTAAACTCCGCTGCAGGTCCATATATCAAACAATCACTATGGCATTACTGAGAGTTGAAAAACTGTCTAAAGTCTTTCATCTTTAATAAAATGATCAGCGTTCTGCTCTACCAGGTGTAACAATTGAGTTTAACATCCAGCCATCCATGAAAATGGAATTTATGACATTTAACGGAGTTAGAAGTTAGCAGGAAGTTAGCTCGCTAGCTTCTATCTAAATACAATATAGCATGTCCTGACTGCAGGGTTTTGGAAACAAATTAAAACGTACAGCTCTGCTATCACTTCCAACATAAATGAAGACAGAAAACTAAACAGCAGTGACGTTTGTAGGGTTACTGAAGTTGGGCTAGCTGGTATATAACGATGTGCTACCTGACCGCTAGCGACACAGCTATGTTAGCATAATATAAATAAAACTAACTTTTTTTCCACTCGATAAAAGCTAACGTGAGTGTTCTCGGTGGTCAGGAACAAATGTAATCGCATGGCAGGATGCTGTAAAAGGACCAAACTTCAGCCAGGAGAACAACTGAGATAATCCATCCACAATACGAGGTTAGTCATTCATATACTGCTGCATGGGTTGTGCTGTAGTTACATCGTAAGGTTTTAAAAACTGAGCTTAAATAAATGATTAGCGGTAATAAAAGCCGAGGGAGGTCAACAGGGATCACTGACTGTTTTAGGAGCTTTTTGAGATTAAATAGAAGAAAATACATAACATTAAACATGTTAACAACACCCGGAAGTAGGATTCGTCATGTCATCACTGAACGACCGGATATCTCAGGATCTAATTGTGTTTTTTTTTTTTTTTTGTCCTCAAACCACAGTTAAAAACCAAAAACAAACGAGACGTTCTTGCTTAATAAGTGACTTAAAGTAAATCAAAAATAAAGCTTTTATTTTGTCATTACTGATGAGTCACGCTCCCCTCATGAAGACTTTGGAGTTTTTTGTTTACATAGGCTTCCCAACTTCCAGCTGGCATCTGTCCGGCACACCTTAATTTAATTTAAGGACATCCAGCAAATCAACAGCATCTCAATTAGTGGAGATGGAACACTGCTGTGTGGATCCAGCCCCCCTTTGCGACTCAAGCCGATGACGCTGGCAGATTTTATCACACAAACCTCGCTTTAGTCTGGCTTTTAAAAGCTTCATTTCATTGATTGACCCTGTTGCATTTACTCTAATTGCTGATGCCTACATATATGTGATTTTCTTTTTATTTAAGTGTCCTTTTAACCTTAGCAGGCAGTGTTATTTTTTATTTTTGACCTGACACTTAGCTTAGTAGGCCGCAGAGCCTTTCCAGGTTTGGAATGAAACTTCCTCCCAAGGACATCACTGGCACAAAAAGATGAGGACAAGACGAGGTATAATCATATTAGGAAGGAGCGCTTACCCAGCCCGAAGTCGCCAATTTCACTCCATTTCCATCTCTGTCTTGTTCTCTGACTCGGCCTTTTTGGATCTCAGTGTCTTCCCTTAGTCATCAAGCTTGAGGCTGAGCCAGACACTGAATCATATTAGAGTTAGCGGTATTGGCAAGTTATCAGAAAGACAAATATACCCCAAGTTTCTCTCCATCTTTTCCTTTTTCTCTTGACTCGTCTCAAGATTTTGAGTGTAGCTAATGTGATTTGGCCTCATGTATGTGAGCAGATACATGTACTCAAGACACCTAAAGTGTTGACATGCACCGAGAGTTGTACCAGGAAATAAAAAACACATCAGGGTCATGGGAGCTTTTAAAACACAAAGACCTGATTAAATATCTCTAACAATGGAGAGGACAAATAAAGAGAGTAAAAGAAGAGCGAGAAGGGGTGATGGAAAGGAGAATAGAGGAAGTGCTGAGGAATGGGTGTGTGAATAGGTGTGTTTACTGGGTGTTATGGTGTGTGTCTGCTTACTCCAGACTCCTTTTGTATTTAAAGTAGGTCTGTGTTTGTGTGTGTGTGTAAGGCTAAAAATAAATTGTCAGGCAGGACCGTCTCCTGGAATTTCATCTTTAACACCAAACCAAAGCAGTGTCCCACATAACCCCTGCATGTGCATGCACCACACACACCTCAGTGTTGTAAATCTGCAGGTGAAGGCACAGAAAGATTGCGGCCTGGGAATCCAGCCTGCGTGTGGCTTCCTGAATATGTCTGCCGTGGAAGTGCGTATGCAAATGAATGCGCATACATGTAAATGTCAGCATGATTTACCCCACATCCTCATACCGTGTATATAAATAGCAGCAGAACAAACAATATGGGAAGGGTGCATTAACGCCACTGTGTCATGGTTTTAGGAGGGAGTTTATCACTGTCCCTTAAATTAAATAAACTGGGCAGTGGATTTGTTACTGCTCAGATTTAAAACCACGTTTCCCATGAACACGTGTGGGTCCTTTCACAATAAAGTAAGGCATTTGTTGGTTCACGTTTTTACCCCTCGGCTGTTAAAAGCTGACGAGGGTGTTGTCACCACCTGGCAATGACCCCAAGTTTGTGAATATTCAATTAAATTCAAGTTTATTTATAGCACAGCAACAGTTGCCTGAAGGTGCTTTATACCATAACGTAAAGACCCTACAATAATACAGAGAAAACCCCCAAAATCAATCCACCCTCTATGAGCAAGCACTTGGCGACAGCGGGAGGGAAAAACTTCCTTTTAACAGGAATTCTACCTCAACAATAACCTTTAGTTAGCCTGCAGGCTGAGACTATAAGGCCTGAAACACATTTAAAAAATGGCATTATCTTGTTCACAGTAAACAAAGCAACATCTGAGACTAAAGACGTAACCGGTTACGACTTACAGTAGCACTTTTTTTGTATTTCATGCATGTCTGTGCAACATGTCTGCAGATGAATGAGTAAACGTGTGCACATGATAAGATCAGCAGCGTGTTGTTGTGGCTGAAGCGCAGGATTCCCTTCAGTCTGACGAATAGAAGCAGGAATCTGAGACACAGATGGAGCGCTGGGGCTCCTGCTTCTGTGAAAAGCCACACACACACACACACACACACACACACACACACACACACACACACACACACACACGCACCACCACTAACCACTCAGCGAACTCTTTGCTGAAAGTCTATTTTTGTCATCCTGTGTCTATGTTTGAGAAACCGAGCTTATTCTAGAATCACGCTCTTTACTGTATTTGGTAAATCCCCGACCGTTCTGTCTCTCTTTGTTTATGCATCAAGTTCCTGTTTTTCTTTTATTTCTTTTTCTTTTTTTTCTGCTTCTGTCTTTTGGCCTTTTTCTTTGTTGTGTTCCTTTTTTTGCCTGTTGTTACTTTTTTTTCTCTCGTTTCATTTCCGTTCTTTGTTTTTCTTTCTTCTTTCATTTGCTCTTCCTGACTCTTCTTTTCTTTTTATTCACTTTCTTGCTTTTAAAAAATGCTTTTTTTAATCCCTTTTGCAGGCGTCCTTATTTTCATTTTTGCAGAGGTCTGTCAGTCCGAGCGTACAGCCATGCTGCGCCGCAATCTGGCGCTCGTCACACGAACACGCAGGGATACACACTTTAAGCGCAGCGTCGCACGAACGCCCACGCACGCTCCCACCCCCACCTGTCGTGCAGGCGAGAGAGGGGAAGAGACCTTGTTTTTACCGCAAAGAAGCAAAGTTCAGTGCATGTATCAAAGAAAGGAAAGTCTTTTCTTTGACTTTTGTTTTCTTCCTTTCTTCTAATAGGGTCGAGCACAGCTCTTCTTCTTCTTGTGTCACACCAACGTTTAGCCAGCGTGGCTTGATTTTCCAAAACTTTCGCTACACAATATATTTTCGACACGATAAACGTCTCAGACTTGAATGTTTGTGTTGCTATTTTAAGCTTTCTTGCAGGGCGATGTTAAAGCAAGACGTCTCACCAGGCCGCCGTGTTGAAATGAACATGAGTAACACGTCTAAGTGTAAAAACATCTGATAACAACAAAAAAACATTAAATAAGAAGGAAAGGTTGTTTGAATCTGCCTTTAGAGACACAAAGTTAAAGTTCAGAGGACGACAAAGGCTGTAGATGTCTTCTTTAAGGTGTTAAACTAGTTGATAAGTTTGTTGTGTAACTTTGGTCAAACGACTGTTCATACAGCTAAAAATTCATAAGATGAGTCAAATATAGACTGCTTTCAGACAAACTCTGACATTTTTCCCTTCACTTGGTTTCTTTTCATACTGAGAAAATTACAGGGAGACCAAAATGTGTTACTACAAACCACGTGAGAATGTTGAGTCAGCTTACTGGTCAGATGTTTCTGGTGCTGGAGGAACAAAAGTAAATACTGTGCTCTGGACTTTGACCACCTTGACCCTTTCTCCTTTGCTTCCGTTTTCTTACTTGTACCTGTATACAGATTCGATCTGCAGTAAATGAGTCATGTATCGTGTCTTTGTTCTGGCTCCTTCCTCTCACCCCCAACCTGTTGCAACAGATGGTCGCCCCCTCCCTGAGGTTTCTTCTTGTTAACCCTTTAAGACCTACCATAGAACCAAGTCCGCCAGAGCTTATATTATATTTTTACATGCTGTGGAGCCATTTTTGGGAGCATTTCAAGTTGCTATACATCAATACAACCATTATAGCCCAAACTTTAATAATATGTCTGCATTAGGTGCATATTACATAAATTGCAAAAAAGTGCAATAAACTACAAAAAAATTGAAAATCGGTTTTGTTTTTTTAACATATATTTCTAGTTAGAGAAATTTAAGAGGCTCATCCCTCAAAACTGTAAATACAAAAAAGTTGCACAAACTAGTTTCCCACCACAGGAAATTTATTTTGAGTGTCTTCATAGTTTTATTTTTGAAATACACCAATTTTTATATACTGCAGGAAAAACGAAAATAAATATTATAGTGCAAATTTGCAAAATAACAGCATATGCATCAAAATAAACTATTTCCAGCAGTGCAATATGAGTCCTAAGCATCCCAGAAACGACACAGAAAGTCATAAACTCAAACATAACTTTTTAAAACACAAGTATAGGCTCATAAGGCCCCGATCGTAAAAAAACTACATTTCCGCAAAATGACGTCACTTCCGGTTTCGGGCAGGTCATGTGGTCATGTGATAGTTCGCGCTGATGGACATAGGAAGTATTACAAACAGCTGATCGGATCGGCGAAGCGTGTTTCTGGAATATCATGTTTTTGTTGCTGCAAGTGATTTTTATGCAGTTTTTGCAAAGCTATATGTGGAAGGAAACTGTGACCTAGGACAAGCTGATGGCATAAGATGTAAGTACAACTCCTCCGGTTTCATATGCAAAAAAAATTATTGCGCTAGCTTACGTGGTTGCAGTGCTACCGGGATTTAAAAATAGTTACGCAAAATGGAGCGTGCCCGCTCCGATCGGCTGTAAAGGGTTAAAAGGGAGTTTTTCTTTCCCACTGTCGCCAAAGTGTCTGATCATAGGGGGTCATCTGATTGTTGGGGTTTTCTCTGTATTATTGTAGGGTCTTTACGTTATGATATAAAGCACCTTCAGGCAACTGTTGCTGTGATTTGATACTATATTAATAGAACTGAACTAAAAATTAAATTGAACATTCTCATATGCACATTTTCAAAACAAATATGGACAACAGACATTAAGAATACAACAAAATTACAAAATGCTTAAGTTATGATAAAGAACTCATCCAATGTCAGGATTGTGGCATATCATATCATATATCATGTAAATGATGGGGCTGGATCAGGTGACCCTGAATCCTCCCTTAGTTATGCTAGACTGCTAGGGGCTTCCCATGATGCACTGAGGGTTTCTTCTTCACTCACCTTTGTTCACCTGGCTGTTTTAGCGCTATAGAAGAACCAGTCCATATACCATTTGCCATATACAAGTAAAAATGGAGGCCTTTTAAAGCATATTTTATGGCTTTTTGTATGACAGTGCTAGTGTAGTTTGCTTCTTCTGCTGATTTTTTACTTTTACTGATCATTGGCACTAAATACAGTAGAGTGAGAGTCACCTAGGCAACTGGAGCCAGAGTGCAATTAAATTTTCACTTCAGCTCATTTGTATTTATATAGCACCAAATCAGGTTAACAGTCACCTCAAAGCACTTTAAATTGCAAAGTAAAGACCCAAGAATATCAGAAAGAAATCCCACCAATCACACGACCGCCTGTGAGCAAGCATTTGGCAACAGTGGGAACGAAAAACTCCCTTTTAACGGGAAGAAACCTCCGGCCGAGCCAGGCTCAGGGCTCTCTGCCCTGACTGGTGGGGTGAGGGGAAAGAGAAGACAGCAGTAGTGGTGTCAAAATATGAACGAAGAAGAAACAGTGCAGCATGGGAAGTCCGCAGAGACCTATTTCAGCATAACGGAGAGTTCAGGGTCACCGGATAAGTCTAAACTTAAAAGTAGAGATGGTGTTCGTTAGCTGAATCCAAACTGGGAGCTGGTTCCAGAGTAGTGAGGCCTGAAAGATGACGGTGCTGTCTCCCATTCTACTTTTAAACACCCTCGGGACCACAAACAAGCCTGCAGTCTGAGGCAAAGTGCTGTGTTGCCCCAAAATGTGTTTTTAGCCAAATCTGGCAGTGCTTTTCCTAAAGACTCTGAAGTCCAAATGAATTCTGACCTGACTTTTTAAGCTGAGACTTGCATATGTGATTTAGTGCACATGTGCAAGTGAGTTTGAGTCACTTTTGCTTGCCCCCAAAAAAGCTAGTAGTAAAGTCGTATCATGTTCCTTTACTGAAAAACAGTTCTTTATGTAAGCGCCTCAGCATCAAACTCCACCCACATCATTCAAACGTCCACGTGAGGCAGCCGAAGCCAAACAAAGGGATTTTCAGCCCAGATAGGGAGGACCTCAGAAACGCACAGTAGTTTGATCATGCTACATTTGAATGCAGTAAAAAGAAATTGTCTCACAGCATCAACTGTTTTTGCATATGTTACGTAGAGCAAGCATCACTTCCCTCTCTGGTTACACAACGTGTTTCCAATTGCACGATGCCACCGTGAAAAGGCGAAATCATCGCTGTTGTGTGCAGCAGCCGCCCACCCGCCTAAACGCATAGAGCCAGAACCCGCCTACGTATTAAAGCATACTGTAATCCTTGGCTTTTTGCACCTCCACTACCAGGGCCGAGAAACCACCTGAGCAAGCTTAAGCAGAGAGAGATAAAGAAAACAGTAGCGTCAATAAGGGTGTATCCGGCACTGTGTTTGGTTTCATAATCACACACTCGAGGAGCGAGGAGTGGCTCTTTTCTTACTTCCAAGTGTCCGACAAAAGACCACAGGCGCTGGTATTGATTTTACTTGAAAGCCAGAGGAATTTCTGTCGTAGCCGCAAGCCGTGCACTCAAATGGATATAATAAAAGCAGGGACACACACACACACATACACATAAGGGCCCGTCTCCATTTTTAGAGCCTCCTCTGGGAAACGTAGTCTATATTTAGGAGGTCAATTTGTTAAACAAATACAGCGTCAGCGTGTTGGAAGACTGTCAAAACACACAGGCCATGTGCTTCCATCAGCGTGTGTTTATGTGTGTGGATTTATCGTCTCGTGCATGCAGACCGAGGCTATTTTAACTTCACATTTTATGTAAACAGCGAGCCTCAACGTGATGGAGGTGATGGAGGGAAGAGGGGGGCAAAGGTGAGCTGGTGCTGTAGTGGAATTTTTTTTTTTTTTAAAAGAAAAGAAAATGAGGGGGTTGGGTGGTGTTGGTGGAGTTCAGTTTCATTAGCATGACAGATAGGTGAGGGGAGAGAAGTCCTCTTGAAACGGCGCACTTTCACATGAACGTGTGTGTGTTTTGCAATAGCGGTTGCTCTGCGTGTCTAAATCCATCACGTGCAGCTTGTCCTCACCAGTTCGGTGTTTCGACACTTTGTGCAGTCAGTTTGCCAACCTGATCGAAGGGCTTTGTTGAGTAATGTTTCTGCCTGCTTGGATTTCGTGGTGAAACCACATATATGTAAATGTCTTATGCTGCTTCCTTTTACTTTGACATTTTTGTTGTTTTACCCTGGGGTTTGGTAAAGAGAGGACCACGTGATGGACAGCTGAAACCTGATAACTGGATGGACGCATGGATGTTTGAGAGATTAAGCCAGATAGTAGTTAAATTGCAGGAATGTCTTAAAGACATAAAGACCTGGATGACCTCTAACTTTCTGCTTCTTAATTCAGATAAAACTGAGGTTATTGTACTCGGCCCTGAAAATCTTAGAAATATGGTATCTAACCGGAGTCTTACTCTGGATGGCATTACCTTGGCCTCCAGTAACGCTGTGAGGAACCTTGGAGTCATTTTTGACCAGGACATGTCCTTCAACGCACATATTAAACAAATATGTAAGACTGCGTTCTTCCATTTGCGCAACATCTCTAAAATTAGAAATATCCTGTCTCAGAGTGACGCTGAAAAACTAGTTCATGCATTTATTACTTCCAGGCTGGACTACTGTAATTCATTATTATCAGGATGTCCTAAAAGTCCCTGAAAAGCCAGTTGATCCAAAATGCTGCAGCAAGAGTCCTGACAGGGACTAGAAAGAGAGAGCAGATTTCTCCCATACTGGCTTGTCTTTATTGGCTCCCTGTTAAATCCAGAATCTAATTTAAAATCCTTCCATCTGATCTTAAATACCTCACATCACCGTATCATCCCAGTAGAGCACTTCACTTTCAGACTGCGAGCTTGCTTGTTGTTCCTAGAGTATTTAAAAGTAGAACTGGAGGCAGAGCCTTCAACTTCCTGTTAAAAGGGAGTTTTTCCTGATTTGGAGCTATATAAATAATCCGAATTGGGATGAGATGTCAGCTTTAGTTTCAGGGAACATCATGTGATCCAGCCTCGTCTTATCCTTTCACCTGGCCTCTGTATCACCCCATCATCCAAACCAACCTCTCTAACTTTGTCTTTAACCCTGAGCTGTCCCTCTGTTGTACTCATTTCTAATCCTGTCCCTTCTGGTCAGTCCCAACATCTTCAGCCTCCTGTCTTTTTGTCAGTGCCACTGTCTGCAGCCCACACATCACAGCAGGTCTCACTACAATCTTGTAAGCCTTCTTTGCACTCTTGCTGCTATCCGTCTTCACCCTGCCTGCACTCTCTGCCTCCCCTCTGCTGCTGTCCGTTGCTTCAGATGGTTGACCTCAGGTATTTAAACACACATACCTTCACTCCCCCTGCTCCCTGCGGCTTCACTGTTACATCTGTCTCTCTGTCATTCATGCACAGATGCAGCTTTTGTTAGTATGAAGTTGAGCAATGAGAGCAACCAGTGGTCATACCAGGTCCAATGCTAACCGTGTCTTACCATTACTCACAAGGTGTCCTTTGTCACCAGTGACTCGGGTGTCCACTACAAAGCTCACATTGTAGGTCAGGAGGTGTTTTGCTCTTTGTTCTGCTTTAAAAAAAAAAAAGGTATTTACTCAGTTTTCACTTTTACTCTCACTCTCTGTTTTTTCAGTGTAATGATATGGCAATTATCCAGCTAGTCTGTTGAAAGTTACAATCAGCAATTAACAGACTACTTTATGAAAGTTAATGTCCCTTCTTGCGGCACCATCCTGTTTCATTTTTCATCCGTTTGCACCTTGCCACATAACTTTGCCACAAAAAGAAGGAAAAGGCGTCATGACCTTTACAGTTTTATTCTAACTTGTTAAAATCAGGACACTGATACATCTTCATCAGTGCAGTGTCGGTAAATTGGATGTGTACTATGAGCTTGTGTCAGATTTAAGAGGTGATCGACTGCTTGCCTCATAAAGGGAGAATTAAACCGCAGGAACTGAGGTGACCTTGTTCCCTGCTCCTCTCCTCCACGCCTCGTTTTGGCAGGTTTTGTATTGTGATGGATGGAGCAGACCTCTGCATGTCTAGACCACATAATCAGCTTTTTTTTTTTTTTCATGGTGATGGCTTTGACGTGGTGCTCCATCCTGCACACTCTGGTGGTCTAAACGGCTTAACCTAGAAGACCAGTGGCACTATCGGCATTTTGAGCTCTGTGGTGACAACTCTCTGGAGATTTGATCAACTTCTCTTTGTTAGTGGGAATTTTACTGTTTCTGAAGACAGTCATATTATATGAACTAGAAAGGTGAAAAAAGTGAAGAGCGTTGATTGATAGCTTTGAACATATTACTGTCTAAAAAAATGTTTTAGATTATTAGTAGCAGTACCCTAAAAAAACTTTCTGACAATGCTCTATTTTCTAAGCTTCCAGGTGATTATTTTAAACCCAAGCCATCATCTT
This sequence comes from Maylandia zebra, assembly GCF_041146795.1. Taxonomy (NCBI): domain Eukaryota; kingdom Metazoa; phylum Chordata; class Actinopteri; order Cichliformes; family Cichlidae; genus Maylandia; species Maylandia zebra. The sequence continues at coordinate 27,875,840 of NC_135169.1, forward strand.
CATGTGTATCAGATGCTAGCCAGCTAAAATACTTTACTTAGCATGTGTACATTAGCACAGTAGGCTAATTCTGAGTGCAGCTCTACCTCTTTTATTTGCTAGCCAGCTAAAACCTTTATTGCACCCGAAACCTCCAGCAAATGCTCTAATTCAGTCATTCCCAAAGTCACTTTAAAAACCAGAAAATCCCACAGGGCCCACCCAATCGTAAATCTTCACTCTAGTGAAAGAGAAAGTAATGCATGTTCTTAAAAGGCTGTTAGCTATAAATTGCTAATGCTACCCAGTCATATGCAAAGTGTTAAGGGCAATGTGTGAAAAACCTGCCACTGGGACACAGACACGATTACCAGTTTCAGTTCACTTTTTGTTTGAATACATAAACTTATATTACTACGTAACTGTACTAACTTATTACTGTGGCCCGCCTGCAGAACCTTCACAGGCCACCAGGGGGCCCACACTTTGGTAATCACTGAACTAGACAAATCAGTTGGTGGGGAAAAAAATCCCACAAAGTGACCTTCTGACCTCCAGTGTGCACTTTGGTGTGGACGGCTATCTATAACATGGCCAAAGGGCGTTAAGTTACACACAGGATGGCAATGCACTGGTTACTTTTGTGGTTTGACTTCAGCTGTCCACTGCTGCTCGTTACCAGAGGGATTTACACGTCATGAAACATAGCTGAGCTCTGAGATCATAATATTTCAGCTGTATTGAAAATTTCAGCTATTATGCATGAAAGGGATGATTACAGTTATGTCCCCTATAGCTACTCCAATCTAGTAACCACAGCTGAAAGTGAAGTTTGAGCCAAGTTGTTGTAAGTTATTCAGCTGCATTCAAATTTAGCTCCCTGGTCATCAGTTTTACAGCTATGCTGTGATAAAGCGAAATATGCAACAAGTATGAAGTTTGATTTTTTTTCTTGTGGTGATAGATGAAAAGATCCACAATCAAAGCAAATAAGGAATGAAAGGTGGCCTCACAAATCTTAAAATGAGACGAGTAGATGAAGAAGAAATGTTTGTTTGATAGAGGAGAAAGTGGAGAAGATGAAAGGAGGAAAAACACTGACGGTGAGTTGTGGGAATGACTGCAGAAGGGGCGTCTTATAACGCAGATGACATGAAACAATGATCCAAAACTGGCTGAAGACTGTAGGCGATTAAAAATAGGAAAGAGGCTGGAGAGCTGGAGGTGGCATGAAGAAGAAATCAGAGTGAAAAATAAAGGATGAGGAGTAGGAGGAGGTATCGATTTGGGTAGTAAACAGAAGGCCTGGATAGAGGAGGAATTGTTGAGGGGGATGAGATGGAAGCATGATATTGATCCAAGGCAAAGAATGAGAGTTAATGGAGTGAGAGGAAGAGACTGGAAGAACAAGAGCTTTAAACAGCAGGAATAAAGAAAGTAAGAGGTAGAAACAGAGCAATGTGGAAAGAAGACGAGACAGAAGGAATAGCTATGTTTAGGACTTTACTTCCACCTTTATATAAACCAAGACTGGACTCTTGCCCACAGAATATGACACGTTATTGTGTTGAATCCATGCTATAGCACTACCGCTTTCAGATTTACACTTGCCAGCCACTTCATTAGCTACGCCTTGCAAATCCAGGCTTAGACCCTCTTTTGTCTTCAGAACTACTTCAATTTATCGTGGCACAGATTCAAGATCCTGGAAACATTCCTCTGAAAGATTTGCTGACTGAAGGCCCATGATGCAAATACATCCCCCACACCATTACAGCACCACTGGACCACTACAATTCTCAACCTACCATCCAAATGTCGTAGTCAAAATCGAGATTCATCATCTATTGTCCAATTTTAGTGAACCTCTGTGAATTGGAGCCTGAATTTCCTCATCTTAAATGACATGAGTGGTAGGTGTGGTCTTCTGCTGCTTTTCAGAGATGCTCTTCTGTCTCCTTTGGTTGCAATAAGTGGATATTTGAGCAGATAAAAGCAGTTTGGCCACTCTCCCCTTACCTTTGACATCAACAAAACATTTTCACCCAGAAAACTTCCATTCACTGGGTATTTTGTCTTTTTCAGACCATTGTTTGCAAACCCTACAGATGGTCTTGTGGGAAAATCCCAGCAGATCGTGGCTTTTTGACCATGCCAATTTCAAAGTCACTAAGGCTACGTTCACACTGCAGGTCTTAATGCTCAATTCCGATTTTTTGATCAAATCCGATTTTTTTGTCTGCTCGTTCACACTACAAATAAAATGCGACAGCAAACGTGCTCTAGTGTGAACGCTCAATGCGGACCGCATGCGCAAAAGAAGACGTCACACACAACGCGCTCTGTTTAGACCCAAAGCAAACAGTATTGTTTGACAGATGGCCCTTAATATAAAGACTTCGGATTTTACGTTGCCCAATTTTTTACATAATAATGTAAATAACCTAATAATGATCCTTATTGCTGTTTTAGAGGAGCGGTGCTGCAAAGGATAGCTGCAGATTTCTGTCAGAATCTGCAGATTATACAGTACAAATAAAATGTTCACGTTTCTCCAACGTTGTCTTCCTAACAGTTTCACTGGATGGCCAGGAAGCGTTTGCGATGTCTTCTCAGGCGCTTCTCCGGAGCTGATAATTGGCGTCTGTCTTGTGTCAGTGACGTAAAAGACGGATTTAATGCGACATGACCGTTCAAACAGCAGTCGCTTTCTGAAACATCGGATATGTATCGGATTCAGGACCACATACGAAAGTGACCCAGATCGGATTCAAAAATATCGGATTTGTGCCGTTCACACTGTCATACCATGATTGGATATGGGTCGCATAGGGTCAAAAAAATCGGATTTCATGCGCTTTCGCCTGCAGTGTGAACGTAGCCTAAATTCACCTTTCTTCCTCGTTCCAATGCTCAGCTTGGGCTTCAGCAGCTCGTCTTCACCATGCACTTAGCTACTGCCATGTGACTGGCTGATTAAATATTTACATTAAAGAGCAGGTGAACTGGTTGGCGAGTGTAGATGATGCAGACTAATTGCAAATCCGCACTTGAAAATACCAGTAATAATAATAACAATATTATAGCTGGTTAGTTGCTGCTTTTGCTGATATTTCATCAATGTCTTCATATTATTTATTTATTTTTGCCACTTTGTCGAAGCCGCTTGTACTTGTTTTTCGTATGCACACTCCAGGGTCGTCTAACCTGTGTTCAGTAGCTATGTTTCCTTGGCTGTCAAACCTTTCTCCCTGCTCTAGTAAAGATCAGTTGATCATTGAAACCTCTTGACCAGTTATTAAAATAGACTTTGAGGTGAATTTGTGCTTTTTCCCAAAACAGATATTTCATGCTGATTTGAACACCTTAGACGCCACTATGCATCACCATCCAGTGAGTTCATGTTTTCACTTTTGTTTCTGTTACAATTCACATTGACACGGTGACTGAAATGTTTGGCTCCATAGGTAAGCTGACCTACTGAGTAACTTCTGAGAGTCCTTGCCATAGACTGTCTATAAAAGATGGACGTAGCCTCGAGTGTGAAAAGTCAGTGTTGAAAAAATGCATTATTTGTAAGGGCCTGCAGGGGGCGACTCCTTGATGAGGTTTTTGCTAGCGTCATGTATCATAAATACAGCATAGTGTACAGTTATTGAAACATGGTCCGACTGAGTATATATTAAATAATAATGCAGGGTATGCTTTGAGCCATGTCTACTTTGTGATTGACAGGTTATTATGATTTAATTCAATTAAATTTATTTAAGTAGGTGACATCACAGTGGCTTCATCTATCTTTTAGACACAGTCTGTGGCCATTTTTAAAATTCCTTCATTTATTTTCTTGAAAAACTGGGTGTTTAATTTTTAAATGGACACCTCAATCACTGGTTGATTTGCACCCACGTTTTTCTTGTTAAAAGCTTCTACGGGTTTCAGGTCTGCTGATCATATCTCTCCTGTGGTTTGACAGGAATGCATATACATCATTACCATCTCTCTTTTTTCACACGAACAAATGCACACACACAATCACTATATCTGATCTCTAGGCCGTTGAAACTTTTAGGAAGGAGAGAGAAACATTTTTGTACTTTGGTCTTGTTAACGTTGGTTGGCTGAGGTGGTGACGTTGTTAATGTCTGTTGACCCAGTAAGTTGACACCTTACCGAACTAGCCTCCCCATTCGGTATCAAAATGAAAGGAGTTTGAATCCGATTTTATCAGTTCTTGGATTCATGGAAAATTTTCTTAAAGGTCCCATGCTTCACTGTTTTGGGTTGTTGACATTGTAATCACTTATGTGTATGGGACTGTAATTTTATCTTTTCTTTAGTTTTTCTAAAGAAAGTTATGAATTCCATAAGAGTCGATTTAAGCGGAAAACAAATAGTTTTCTTTTTGCACTGCAGCTCCAGCAGCAGAAATTAAAACCATCTGCTTCAAATATGTATCAGAACTGCTCTGAAAAACAATAAGCTCAGTCTGAAATGAATTTTTATGAGAGCTAAAGGGAAAGCTGTGTCTTT